>NC_083436.1:47055881-47355881 GCF_020745735.1 Hemiscyllium ocellatum
GCGAGAGAGTGAGAGCAAGTGAGTGTGAGAGAGTGAGTGTGAGAGAGTGAGTGTGAGAAAGTGAGTGTGAGAGTGTGAGAGTGAGAGTGAGAGTGAGAGAGAGAGTGAGAGAGAGAGTGCGAGAGTGAGAGTGCGAGAGTGCGAGTGAGAGTGCGAGAGTGAGAGAGTGTGAGAGAGTGAGAGCAAGAGAGTGAGAGCAAGAGAGTGAGAGCAAGTGAGTGTGAGAAAGTGAGTGTGAGAAAGAGAGAGTGAGAGTGCGAGAGTGAGAGTGCGAGAGTGAGAGTGAGAGTGCGAGAGTGAGAGTGCGAGAGTGAGAGTGCGAGTGCGAGAGCGAGAGTGCGAGTGCGAGAGTGAGAGTGAGAGTGTGAGTGAGAGCGAGAGAGTGAGAGCGAGAGAGTGAGAGTGAGAGCGAGAGAGTGAGAGCGAGAGAGCGAGAGAGAGAAAGCGAGAGAGAGAGAGAGAGTGAGAGCGTGAGTGTGAGAGCGTGTGTGAGAAAGTGAGAGTGAGAGTGCGAGAGTGAGAGTGAGAGTGCGAGAGTGAGAGTGCGAGAGTGAGAGTGCGAGTGCGAGTGCGAGTGCGAGAGTGAGAGTGAGAGAGAGAGAGCGAGAGCGAGAGAGAGAGCGAGAGAGAGAGCGAGAGCGAGAGCGAGAGCGAGAGAGTGAGTGTGTGTGTGTGTGTGAGAGAGTGAGTGTGAGAGAGAGAGGGCAAGAGAGAGAGGGCGAGAGAGAGAGGGCGAGAGAGAGAGGGCGAGAGAGAGAGGGCAAGAGAGTGAGTGAGAGACATTGAGTGTGAGAAAGTGAGTGTGCGAGAGTGAGTGTGCGAGAGTGTGAGAGAGCAAGTGTGAGAGAGAGAGTGAGAGCGTGAGAGTGAGAGAGTGTGAGAGAGCAAGTGTGAGAGAGAGTGTGAGAGTGTGAGAGAGAGAGAGTGAGAGCGTGAGAGAGTGAGAGAGTGAGTGTGAGAGAGTGTGAGAGAGTGTGAGAGAGTGTGAGAGAGCAAGTGTGAGAGAGAGTGTGAGAGTGTGAGAGAGAGAGTGAGAGTGCGCGAGAGTGCGCGAGAATGTGTGAGATGAGAGAGTGTGCGAGAGTGAGAGAGTGAGTGAGTGCGAGAGAGTGAGTGCGAGAGAGTGAGTGCGAGAGAGTGAGTGCGAGAGAGTGAGTGCGAGAGAGTGAGTGCGAGAGAGAGTGTGAGAAAGTGAGAAAGTGAGAGTGAGTGAGTGAGAGTGTGCGAGAGAGAGTGTGCAACAGAGAGTGTGCGAGAGAGTGTGCGAGAGAGTGTGCGAGAGAGTGTGCGAGAGAGTGTGCGAGAGAGTGTGCGAGAGAGTGAGTGCGAGAGTGTGAGAAAGTGAGTGAGTGAGTGCGAGAGAGAGTGTGCAACAGAGAGTGTGCAAGAGAGTGTGCGAGAGAGTGAGAATGTGTGAGAGCGTGTGAGAGAGAGTGTGAGAGAGAGTGAGTGTGAGAGAGTGAGTGTGAGAGTGAGAGTCAGAGTGAGAGAGAGAGAGTGTGAGGGAGAGTGTGAGAGAGAGGGAGGGAGAGAGAGAGAGAGAGAGAGAGAGAGAGAGAGAGAGAGACTGAGTGAGACAGAAAGTGAGAGAGTGCGTGTGGGAGTGCTTGTGACAGAGTGAGAGAGAGTGTGAGTGAAAGAGAGAGTGAGAGAGTGTGAGTGAAAAAGAGTGAGACAGAGAGTGTGTGAGTGGCTGAGAGAGAGTGAGAGAGAGAGTGAATGTGAGAGAGTGTGCTTGAGAGAGAGAGAGAGAGAGAGAGAGAGAGAGAGATGCATAAACATGAGAAGGGATGGAGAAGAGAGTGGCAGTATTAGAACTAGGTATATTTTACAGCAAGCAGGCAGGCAATCATGTAATTAGTTGTGAGAAAATAGCAAGATGTCACTTACCTTCTTGGAGACCAGGCACCAATTTATAGACAATATCTTGCATTGTTCGATCGTGACTTGGAAGTGCAGCAGAAAAGAAAATAAATACGTGAATGTTATTCCTAAAAAATTAGTTTATAATAGTATAGTTCACACAATTCATTAGCAAAACATCCAAACCGCTTCAAAATATGAAGGTGAGATTAGAGATTTACTAAAGCTAACACTACTACAATTTTATGCCGATTCTCCTTCAAGTAGTGAAAGATAAGAAGAAATTTTATTAATGAGTCCAAAATTCTGAAGGACTTTCACTAAGTAAATAAGGAGAAACTTCTCCCTGTGGTGACTAACTAGAGGACAAAGACTTAAACTAATGCCTGACAGAACCAAAGGCAGAATTAAGAACTTAACTTTACACATGGAGTTTGTGCAAGCTCAAGCATGTGTCCTGAAAAGATGGCAAAAGTAATACGAACCTCCAAAAATCTTCTAAGAAATGAAACTGATGTACCAACCTGGCAACGACTAAAGCACAGGAAATGGCAACAGCAATCATTATCCTGTTAACCCCAGAAAGTCTTCACCAAAATCTGGGTGCTAGTGCCAAAATTCAAAGAAGAATCTCACAGACATATTCATTGTCACTAGTCAAATCATACCATACATCCCATTTCACAGACAAGAGCATCATTGACTTTGCAGAGATGGTGGCAGTGAAGTCAGGAAGGAGCTGCCCGGGGAATCCTCAACATTAACTTTGAACTTCATAAAGTCTAATGGCACCAGATCAAAAGGGGGATGTAAGCCTCCTCCTGGTGACCACGCACCATCCTTCTTCAGCTGATGAATCATTACTCCTCCATGTAAAACACCACTAGGGGAAGCACTGATGTGGGAAGGGCACAAAATATGGTCTGGGTGTGGGAACTTCAATATTCTTCACAAAGCAACACCATTACTGACTGAATTGGTTCATTTCTAAAGGACTTAACTGCTAGACTTGGACTGCAACCAGTGATAAGGGACAGGAGGAAGAAGCATAAAAACTGAAATTACTGGAAAACCTCAGCAGGTCTGGCAACATCTGTGGGGAAAAAACAGAGTTAACGTTTCAGGCTCAGTGACCCTTCTTAAGAGGAAAAAGCATACTTGACCTCACCCTAACTAATTTGCTTTCTGAAAATGTAGCTGATGACAGCATCACATTGCACAGTCCTTGTGTAAACAAAAACCCATCTTTACACTAAAACTTCCTTCAATAGTGCCATGATCACCACATGAAATGGGACTTCGAACAAATCTAATAACTCCAGCATGAGCAGCCAAGAGGAGCTGCGGACCATTAACAGCAGAATTATATTCCAACACAATTGTAACCTCACGGCCCGGTACATCACTCACTCTACCATTTACCATGTTATCAGATCAGGCCTGGTTCAGTGGAGTATGCATAAGGGCATGCCAGGCACAATCTACAAATGGAGGTGTCAACCTGATAAGGTCTTTTTCCCAACGTAGGGGAGTCCAGAACTAGACAGCATAGATTTAAGATGAGAGGTGAAAGATTTGAAAAGGAGCAATTGTTTTCACACAGAGTGCGGTGTGTGTATGGAATGAACTGTGGAGGCTGGTACAACTACAACATAAATAGGAAGGGTTTAAAGGGATAGGGATCAAATGCTGGCAAAATGGACTAGATTAACTTGGGATATCAGGATTGACATGGATGAAATGGACCAAAAGGTCTGTTTCCCTGCTGTTTAACTCTATAACAATAACCAGGTTTGGGTTGACAAGTGGTAAGTAACATTTGCACCATACAAGAGGAAGAACAAGGAAAGTTTTGTGTTTGACAAGATAGCATCCAACCATTACCTTCTTGACCTAGAGTTGCCCACAAGGGAAAAACAACCTTTCTGCATTCCCCTGTGAAGCCCCTTAAGAATCTTGTATGTTTCAATAAGGTTGCCTCTCATTCTTCTAAAATCCAATGAATAGAGGACCAACCTGTGCATTTGCTTTAACTCAAGGAGTATCAGAAATAAAAGTGACTAACTTAGAGCATGGATCAGTACCTGGTGCTATGATGTTGTGGCCATAACAGAGACATGGGTTTCTCAGGGGCAGGAATGGTTGCTGGATGTTTCAGGGTTTAGAGCATTTAAAAAGAATGTGTGGGGGGGGGGGGGGGAGAAAGAGGAGGGGGTGTAGCACTACTAATCGGAGAGGGTATCACAGCTACAGAAGCTTCCATTTTTGAAGAAGATCTGCCTACCGAGTCAGTATGGGTGGAAATTAGGAACAGCAAGGGAGCAGTCACATCGTTAGGGGTTTACTACGGGCCCCCCAATAGCAGCAGGGAGATGGGAGAAAGCATAGGTCGGCAGATTTTGGAAAAGTGTGGACGTAGTAGGGTTGTTTTAATGGGTGACCTTAACTTTCCCAATATTGATTGGAACCTCCTTCGAGCAGAAGATTTGAATGGAGCTGTTTTTGTAAGGTGTGTTCAGGAGGGTTTCCTAACTCAGTACGTTGACAGGCCAACGAGGGGAGAGGCCATTCCAGACTTAGTGCTCGGAAACGAGCCGGGGCAGGTATCAGATCTTGTGGTGGGAGAGCATTTTGGTGATAGTGACCACAGCTGCCTCACATTCTACATAGCTATGGAGGAGGAGAGGATTAGGCAAAATGGGAGGATATTTAATTGGGGAAGAGGAAACTATGATGTGATTAGACATGAGTTAGGAAGCATAGATTGGGAGCAATTGTTCCATGGTAAAGGCACTGCAGACATGTGGAGACTGTTTAAGGAACAGTTGTTGCAAGTGATGAATAAATATGTCCCTCTGAGACAGGCAAGAAGTGGTAAGATAAAGGAACCTTGGATGACGAGAGCGGTGGAGCTTCTCGTCAAAAGGAAGAAGGTAGCTTACATAAGGTGGAGGAAGCTAGGGTCAAGCTCAGCTCTACAGGATTACAGGCAGGCGAGGAAGGAGCTTAAAAGTGGTCTGAGGAGAGCCAGGAGGGGGCACAAGAAAGGCTTGGCAGAACGGATTAGGGAGAACACAAAGGCATTTTACACTTATGTGAGGAATAAGAGAATGGTCAAAGAAAGAGTAGGGCCAATCAGGGATAGCATAGGGAATGTGTGTGTGGAGTCTGAGGAGGTAGGGGAAGCCCTAAATGAGTTTTTTGCTTCTGTCTTTACAAAAGAAACGAACTTTGTAGTGAATGAAACCTTTGAAGAGCAGGTGTGCTTCCTGGAATGGATCATGGTAGAGGAAACTGATGTGCTGAAATTTTTGTCAAACATTAAGATTGACAAGTCGCCAGTCCCGGACCAGATTAGTCCTCGGCTGCTTTGGGAAACGAGGAATGTAATTGCTTCGCCACTGGCGAAGATCTTTGCATCCTCGCTCTCACTGGAGTCGTACCTGAGGACTGGAGAGAGGCAAATGTAATTCCTCTCTTCAAGAAAGGAAATAGGGAAATCCCCAGCAATTACAGACCAGTAAGTCTCACGTCTGTTGTCTGCAAGGTGTTAGAAAGGATTCTGAGGGATGGGATTTATGACCATCTGGAAGAGCATGGCTTGATTAAATGCAGTCAACATGGCTTTGTGAGGGACAAGTCATGCCTCACAAATCTTATCGAGTTCTTTGAGGATGTGACTAGAAAAGTTGATGGGGGTCAAGCTGTGGATGTGGTGTATATGGACTTCAGCAAGGCATTTGATAAGGTTCCTCATGGTAGGCTCATTCAGAAGGTCAGGAGGAATGGGATACAGAGGAACTTAGCTGTCTGGATACAGAATTGGCTGGCCAACAGAAGACAGCGAGTGGTAGTAGAAGGAAAATATTCTGCCTGGAAGTCTGTGGTGAGTGGTGTTCCACAGGGCTCTGTCCTTGGGCCTCTACTGTTTGTAATTTTTATTAATGACTTGGATGACTTGCAGACAACACAAAGGTTGGAGCTGTTGTTGACAGTATAGAGGGCTGTTGTAGGCTGCAACGGGACATTGACAGGATGCGGAGATGGGCTGAGAGGTGGGAGATGGAGTTCAACATCGATAAATGGGAGGTGATGCATTTTGGAAGGTCGAATTTGAAAGCTGAGTACAGGATTAAGGATAGGATTCTTGGCAGTGTGGAGGAACAGAGGGATCTTGGTGTGCAAGTACATAGATCTCTTAAAATGGCCACCCAAGTGGACAGGTTTGTTAAGAAAACATTTGGTGTTTTGGTTTTTATTAACATAGGGATTGAGTTTAAGAGTCATGAGATCTTGTTGCAACTCTATAAAACTTTGGTTAGACCATACTTGGAATACTGCGTCCAGTTCTGGTCACCCTATTATAGGAAAGATGTGGATGTTTTGGAGAGGGTTCAGAGGAGGTTTACCAGGATGCTGCCTGGACTGGAGGGTTTATCTTATGAAGAGAGGTTGACTGAGCTCGGACTTTTTTCATTGGAGAAAAGGAGGAGGAGAGGGGACCGAATTGAGGTATACAAGATAATGACAGGCATAGATAGAGTCGATAGCTAGAGACTATTTCTCAGGGCAGAAATGACTAACATGAGGGGTCATAGTTTTAAGCTGGTTGGAGGAAAGTATAGAGGGGATGTCAGAGGCGGGTTCTTTACACAGAGAGTTGTGAGAGCATGGAATGCGTTGCCAGCAGCAGTTGTGGAAGCAAGGTCATTGGGGACATTCAAGAGATTACTGGACATGCATATGGTCACAGAAATTTGATGGTGCATACATGAGGATCAGTGGTCGGCACAACATCGTGGGCTGTAGGGCCCGTTCTGTGCTGTACTGTTCTATGTTCTAATCTCCCTTCCTAAGACATTCTTTCTATACCAGGTACAGCCTAGTGAATGAACCTTCCCTGGACTGTCATAAATACCAGCGTATCTTCCCTTAGTAAGGGGTCCAAACTGCTCTTCGTACTCCAGCAGAAGTCTGACTTGCGCCTTGCACAGCCATGGCAAACTCGCCCTATGTTATACTCTATTCCATTCAAAATAAGGGCCAACATTCCACTTGCTTTCCTGGATACCTGCTGAACATGGATGCTAGCTTTTTTGTGAAAGGCAACAGCTTACAGTAATATGTGGGAGAAAACAATTGGCTTTCTTCAGGTTTCAGTTACTTTTACTTCAGAGAGAGAGACAGACATAGCACTTTTCCTTTCAGCATTCTGGAGGTTTCTCTCCCTCCATCGTAAACACCCAGTCATTCACCTGTACAGTAGTCAATTAGAAAATTATTATGCTGATGAATTGCAGTTCCACAATCGGTTACATTTACACAAACCAATCAGCAATCTGTTGCTGGATGTATCTCCCTCTAGAGAGTGCCATGGTGTGTTATCTCATTTCCCCCACTGCTTGCTACAAGAGAAGAAATTCTTCCTCATTTCTATCTTAAATGGGCAACTCATTACTCTGAGATTACACCCTTTAGCACAAGACTCTTCCACAAGGGAAAGCACTTTCTCAGCATCTAACCTGTCAAGAATCTTGTGTTTTTTAAATAATGTCACCTTGTATTTTTCGAAATTCCAATGAATACAGGCCCAACTTATTGAGTTCCTTCATTGAGAAAATCTCATCCTATCCAGGATCAACTGAGTGAACTTGTCTGTCTCCAATGTCACTATATCTTAAACATGGAACATCACCGAAGCCATCAAAACAAAAGCAAGATAGATCCAACCAACTCAATTACTGCCCCAGTCTATTTTCAATAAGCAAATGATGAATAGAATAGTTAATAGTGCTAACAAGCAGCAATTACTTAGCAACAGTCTGTTCACTGATGCTCAGTCTGGGTTCTGCTAGGGTCATTCAGTTCTGACCTCATTATAGCCTTGGTTCAAACATTAAAGAGGTGGATTCAAGGGTGAGATGGGAGTGACTGCCCTTAACATTAAGCCACATTTGACTTAGTGTAGCATCAAAAGCCTGAGAAAACTGAAGTCAAGAGCAATCAAAGAGCAATCTCTCCATGGACTGGAGTTATACCTGGCAAAGAAGATAATAATTGTGGATGCTGGTGACTATTCAGCCCATACCAAAGGCATCACTATAGGTGTTCCTCAAGGTAGTGTCCTGCATCCAATAACTTTTGCTGCTTCATCGTGAAGTTTCTAAGATTCAGCTGTGCACAGATTCCAGCACCATTCACTCACTCCTTAGACTGTGAAGCAGTGCATGACCACATGTAGTAACACCTGGACAATATCCAGGTTTGAGTTGACAGGTGGTAAGTAACATCTACTCTGTACATGTACCAGATGCCCTTTGACATTTTATGACATTATCATCACTGAATTCAGGCTAACTGGGGTTATACCTGATCAGAAATTGATCTGGACCATTCATATAAATACTGTAGATACAACAGGTCATACACTAAGAGCTCTGCCTCAAGTAATTGACTCCCCAGTGTTTATTCTCCAGCGACAAGGTACAGTTCAAGAGTGTGATGGAATATTTTTCATTTTCTCCAATGGGTGTAATTATGCCCACACTCAAGAAGCTGGCTTGTTTGGCAACCTCTCTCTTGCACATTCAACATTTGCTCTTTTCAAATTAACACACAATGGCAGCTGTGTGCATCATCAACAAGATTCACTGCAGTAACTCACCAAGGCTCCTCCTACAAACCCACCACCACCTAGAAGGACAATGGCATGAGATACACAGAAACATCACCACCTGCAAGTTCTCCTTCAAGCCATCATCACCCTGACTTGAAAATATATCATTGTTCCTCTACTGTTGCTGGATCGAAATCCTGGAAGTCCCCTACTAGCACCACAATGGGTGTTCCTACACAAGGACTGAGCATTCAATAAAGCAGTTCACTACCACCTCTGCAGGGCAATCAGGGATGGGCAATTAATGGTTTGGCCTACAGTGCCTGGATCCCATGGATGAATCAAAGAAAACTCGGAACAATATCTCACTGTTGAGATAATATACTCCTTTTTCATTCCTGCAGCTAAATTGGACAATGTTATGTTGTCCTACATTACATTGTATTTGTCTGATCTTTGCCCACTCACTAAATCTATCTTCATCCCTTGGGAACCTGCTTTTGTCCTCTTCAAAACCTTCTTCCCTATCTATCAATGTGCATTCAGCAAACATACCCTCAGGTAATTAATTCATCATTTATGCAAACTGTAAAACATTTAGGCCTAAGCATTGATCCCAGACACACCATTTGTTACATCTCACCAATCGCATTTTTGATGACACTCTATTCCTTGTTGTCCAGTCAATCTTCTATCCCTGCCACAATGTTACCCCACTACACCATGAGTTTTTATGTTCTACAATAACTTTTGATGTGGTGCTTTATCAAATGCTTCTGGAAACTCAAACATGGTACATCCCTCTGTCCTCTAAAGGATAATTCTTCAAAGATGTCCGAAATCTTTGTGAAATATTGACAAAATAATGGAATATCTCAGCAGGTCTGGCAGCATCTGTAAGGAGAGAAAAGAGCTGATGTTTCGAGTCTAACTGACCCTTTGTCAGAGATTTTACAAAGGGTCAGTTAGACTCGAAACGTCAGCTCTTTTCTCTCCTCACAGTTGCTGCCAGACCAGCTGAGATTTTCCAGCATTTTCTCTTTTGGTTTCAGATTCCAGCATCTGCAGTAATTTGCTTTTATTGACAAAATATTGTTGACTCTACATGATAACCTTGAGATTTTCCACATGCTCTGCTGTAACGCCTTCAAAAATACCTCGAACATCGTCCTCTGACTTAAGTTGACCAGCCTGGCATTATAGTTATTTTCCATTCCAAATGCATCTCCTCCAATCTGCTGAATTTTGGAAAATTAAAACCAATGCACTAAATATCTCTTTAACCACTTCTTTTAAGACTGCAGAATAATTTCAATGAGGATCCAGGGACTCAGCAACTCAGATCTACACAATTAATTTACTTTCGAAGTGATTGCTGGGCCCCCGCTGAGATATTTGTATCATCAATAGTCACAGGCGAGGTGCTGGAAGACTGGAGGTTGGTTATTGTGGTGCCACTGTTTAAGAAAGGTGATAAAGAAAAGCCAGGGAACTAGACTGGTAAACCTGACATCAGTTGTGGACAAGTTGTTGGAAGGAATCCTGAGGGACAGGTTGTACATGTATTTAAAAAGGCAAAGACTGATTAGGGATAGTCAACATGGCTTTGTGCAGGAAATCATGTCTCACTAATTTTGATTTGAGTTTTTGGATAAAGTAACGAGGATTGATGAGGGCAGAGCGGTGGACGTGATCTATATGGACTTCAAACGGCCTTTGACAAGGTTGCCCATGGGAGACTGGTTAGCAAGGTTAGATCTCATGGAATACAGGGAGAACTAGCCATTCGGATACAGAACTGGCTCAAAAGGTAGAAGACAGAGGGTGGTAGTGGAGGATTGCTCTTCACACTGGAGGCCTGTTACTAGTGGAGTGCCATAAGAATCGGTGCTGGGTCCACTGCTCTACGCCATTTATATAAATGATTTGGGTGTGAACACAGGAGATGTATAGAACATAGAAAGGTACAGCACAGAACAGACCATGCGGCCCACGCTGTTGTGTCGAGGATTATTCCTAATCTAAAATAAAATAACCTAACCTACACACCCCTCACTTCACTGCTGTCAATGTGTATATCCAGCAGTCGCTTAAATGTCCCTAATGACACTGCTTCCACCACTATCACCACTGGCAACGCATTCCATGCATTCACAACTCTCTGCGTGAAGAACCTACTTATGACGTCTCCTCTATACTTCCTCCTAATATCTTAAAACTATGACTCCTCGTACCAGTCAAAGTTAAAAGAGAAAAAATATAACATAGCAAAGATAAGTGGGAAAACTGAGGACTGAGGAGCAACAGAGGATTACTAAGAAGGAAATATGCAGAGGAAAAATGAGGTAAGAAGGTAAACTGGACAATAATATAAAGGAGGGTAGTAAAAGTATGTGCAAGGCAAAAAAAAATGGTTAGGACTAAATTTGGGTCCTTGAAGACAGAAACAGGGAATATCTTACGGGGAACAAAGAAATGGCAGAAGAATTAAATGGGTACTTCAGATCTGTGTTCACTGGGGAAGATACAAGCAATCTCCCTGAGGTAACAGTGGCTGAAGGACCTGAACTTAAGGGAATCTATATTTGCCAGAATTTGGTGTTGGAGAGACTGTTAGGTCTGAAGGTTGACAAGTCTCTGGGGCCTGATGGTCCCAGGGTACTGAAGGAGGTGGCTCGGGAAATCGTGGATGCGTTGGTGATTATTTTCCAGAGTTCGATAGATTCGGGGTCGGTTCGTGAGGATTGGAGGGTGGCTAATGTTATATCACTTTTTAAGAAAGGTGGGAGAGAGAAAGCAGGAAATTATAGACCAGTTAGTCTGACCTCAGTGGTGGGAAAGATGCTGGAGCCTATTATAAAGGATGAAATTACAGCACATCTGGATAGTAGTAACAGGACAGGTCAGAGTCAGCATGGATTTATGAAGGGGAAATCATGCTTGACTAATCTTCTTGAATTTTTTGAGGATGTAACTCTGAAGATAGACGAGGGAGATCCAGTAGATGTAGTGTACTTGGACTTTCAGAAAGCTTTTGATAAAGTCCCACACAGGAGGTTAGTGAGTAAAACTAGGGCACATGGTATTGGGGCAAAGTACTAAATTGGATTGAAAATTGGTTGGCTGATAGGAAACAAAGGGTAGTGATAAACGGCTGCATTTCGGAATGGCAGGCAGTGACCAGTGGGATACCGCAGGGATCCGTGCTGGGACCGCAGCTTTTTACAATATATGTTAATGATATAGAAGATGGTATCAGCAATAACATTAGCAAATTTGCTGATGATACTAAACTGGGTGGCAGGGTGAAATGTGAGGAGAATGTTAGAAGATTACAGGGTGACCTGGACAAGTTAGGTGAGTGGGCAGATGCATGGCAGATGCAGTTTAATGTGGATAAATGTATGGTTATCCACTTTGGTGGCAAGAACAGGAAGGCAGATTACTACCTCAATGGAATTAATTTAGGTAAAGGGGCAGTACAGAGAGATCTGGGTGTTCTTGTACACCAGTCAATGAAGGTAAGCATGCAGGTACAGCAGGTAGTGAAGAAGGCTAATAGCAAGCTGGCCTTCATAACAAGAGGAATTGAGTATAAAAGCAATGAGGTTCTTCTGCAGCTGTACAGGGCCCTGGTGAGACCGCACCTGGAGTACTATGTGCAAATTTGGTCTCCAAATTTGTGGAAAGACATTCTGGCTATTGAGGGAGTGCAGCGTAGGTTCACGAGGTCAATTTCTGGAATGGCGGGATTACCTTACACTGAAAGACTGAAGCGACTGGGCTTGTATACCCTTGAGTTTAGAAGACTGAGAGGGGATCTGATTGAGACATATAAGGTTATGAAAGAATTGGACACTCTGGCAGCAGGAAACATGTTTCCGCTGATGGGTGAGTGCCGAACCAGAGGACACAGCTTAAAAATACGGGGTAGACCATTTAGGACAGAGATGAGGAGAAACTTCTTCAACCAGAGAGTGGTGGCTGTGTGGAATGCTCTGCCCAGAGGGCAGTGGAGGCCCAGTCTCTGGATTCATTTAAGAAAGAGTTGGATAGAGCTCTCAAGGATAGTGGAATCAAGGGTTACGGAGATAAGGCAGGAAGAGGATACTAATTAGGAATGATCAGCCATGATCATATTGAATGGCGGTGCAGGCTCGAAGGGCTGAATGGTCTACTCCTGCACCTATTGTCTATTGTCAATTCTGCCCTGGGGAAAAGTCTCTGGCTATTGTCCCTATCCATGCCTCTCATTATCTTGTATACCTTGATCAGGTCACCTCTCTTTCGCCTTCTCTCTAGAGAGAAAAGTCTGAGCTGAGTCAACCTCTCTTTGTAAGACAAGCCCTCCAGTCCAGGCAGCATCCTGGTAAACCTTCTCTGCACCCTCTCCAAAGCCTATGCATTTTTCTTATAATAGGACGACCAGAAATGGACACAATATTCCAAGTGTGGGCTCACCAGGGATTTATAGGGCTGCAGAAAAACCTTGTGGTTCTGAAATTTGATCCCCCTGTTAATGAAAGCCAAAACACCATATGCTTTCATAACAACCCTATCCACTTGAGTGGCAACTTTGAGGGATCTATGCACTTGAACACTAAGATCCCTCTGTTCCTCCACACTGCCAAGAATCCTGTCTTTAATCTTATATTCTGCATTCAAGTTCGATCTTCCAAAATGCATCACTTCGCATTTATCTAGATTGAACTCTATCTGCCATTTCTCAGCTCAGCTCTGCATCCTGTCACGCTGCTACCTGCACCAGCCCTTGATACTATCAACGGCACCTCCAACCTTTGTATCATCATCAAATTTACTAACCAACCCCTCAGCCTCCTCATCCAAGTCATTTATAAAAATTACAAAGAGCAAGAGGGCCAAGAACACAGGCCTGCAGGACACCACTCACCACTGACCTCCAGGCAGAATACTTGCCATCTACAATCACTCTCCGCCTTGTCAGCCAACCAATTCTGAATCCAGATAGCCAAATGTCTCTTTATCCCAATCCTCCTGACTTTATGAATGAGTCTACTATGGGGAACCTTATCTAATGCCTTGCTGAAGTCCATATACACCACATCCACTGCTCGACCTTCATCGACCTGTCTTGTCATCTCTTCAAAGAACTCAATAAGATTTGTGAGGCACAACCTGCCCTTCACAAAGCCTTGCTGACTTCCTTTAATCACAATATGCTTTTCCAAATAGTCATAAATCCTATCCCTCAGAATTCCTTCGAAAGTCTTGCTGACCACAGAAGTAAGATCGACTGGTCTGTAATTGCCAGAGATTTCCCTGTCCCCCTTCTTGAAAAGAGAACATTTGCCTCCCTCCAATCCTCCAGTACAGCTCCCGTGGAGAGTGAGGAAGCAAAGATGTTCACCAGCGGCTTAACAACCTCCTTTCCCGCTTCCCAGAGCAACCTAAGATAAATCTGGTCTGGCCCAGGGGACTCAACAATTTTAATGTTTGCCAAAATTTCCAGCACATCAACTTCAGCAATCTTGATCTGTTCAAACCCATATCCCAGCTCCTCAAAGTTCCCATTCACAACAAGGTCCCTTTCCTGAGTGAAAACCGAAGCAAAAAACTCATTTAGGGCTTCCCCTATCTGCTCAGACTCCACACACAAGATCCCTACGCTATCACTGACCAGCCCTACCCTCTCCCTGATCATTCTCTTATTCCTCACGAATGAGTAAAATGTCTTTGGGTTCTCCCTAATCCTTCTTGCCAAGCCTTTTTCGTGCCCCCTCCTGGCTCTCCTCAGTCCATTTCTGAGCTCCTTTCTAGCAAGCCTGTAATCCTCTAAAGCTGTGCTAGATCCTTGCTTCCTCCACCTTATGTAAGCTGCCTTCTTCCTTTTGACAAGAGGCTCCTCTGTTCTTGTCATCCAAGGCTCCTTGATCTTACCCCTTCTTACTGGTCTCAAAGGAACAAATTTGTGCATCACTCACAACAACTGCTCCCACTGTAGTGGGCGGCACGGTGGCACAGTGGTTAGCACTGCTGCCTCACAGCGCCTGAGACCCGGGTTCAATTCCCGACTCAGGCGACTGACTGTGTGGAGTTTGCACGTTCTCCCAGTGTCTGCGTGGGTTTCCTCCGGGTGCTCCGGTTTCCTCCCACAATCCAAAGATGCGCGGGTTAGGTGAATTGGCCATGCTAAATTGCCCGTAGTGTTAGGTAAGGGGTAAATGTAGGGGTATGGGTGGGTTGCGCTTTGGCGGGTCGGTGTGGACTTGTTGGGCCGAAGGGCCTGTTTCCACACTGTAAGTAATCTAATCTAATCTTAAACAGGAGTCTGTTGTGCCCTCTCTGTGGAACACTTGCTCACAATCTATACTTTCCAACTCCTGTTTGATAGCATCATAATTTCCTTTTCCCCAATTAAATATCTTCCTTTGGTAACTGCTTCTTTCCCTCTCCAAGGCTATGCTAAATGTGAGGCAGTTATGGTCACTGTCACCAAAGTGTTCTCCCACCTAGAGATCTGACACCTGTACTGGCTCATTGCCGAGCACCAAATCCAAAAAGGCCTCTCCCCTCGTCGGCCTGTCTACATATTGAGTAAGGAAACCCTCCTGAACACACCTGACAAAAACGGCTCCATCCAACCCATCTGCTCTAAGGAGGTTCCTGTCAATATCGGTAAAGTTGAAGTCACTCATAACAACAACCCTGCTACAACTGCATGTTTCCAAAATCTGTATAGTTAATAAGTTTGCAGTCGATACCAAAATTGGAGGTGTACTGGACAGCGAAGAAGGTTATCTCAGAGTACAATGGGATCTTGATCAGATGGGAGAATGGGCTGAGGACTGGCAGATGGAGGTTAATTTAGATAAATGTGTGGTGCTGCATTTTGGAAAGGCAAATCCGGACAGGGCTTTTACACTTAATGTTAAAGTCCTGGGAACTGGTACTGAACAAAGAGACCTTGGAGTGCAGGTTCATAGTGCCTTGAAAGTAGAGTCGCAGGTAGATAGGATAGTGAAGAAGGCATTTGGTATGCTTTCCTTTATTGGTCAGAGCACTGAGTATAGGAGTTGGGAGGTCATGTTGTGGCTGTACAGGAAATTGGTTCGGCCACTTTTGGAATACTGTGTGCAATTCTGGTCTCCCACCTATTGGAAGGATGTCGTGAAACTTGAAAGGGTTCAGAAAAGACTCACAAAGATATTGCCAGGTTTTGTGAGTTTGAGCTATAGAAAGAGACTGAAATCCCTGGAGTTTGTTAGAGGCTGAGGGATGACCTTGTCGAGGTTTATAAAATCACGAAGGGTATAAGTAGGGTAAATAGACAATGCCTTTTCCCTAGGATGGGGAAGTCCAGAACTAGAGGGCTGGAAGCTAAGGTAAGAGGGGAAAGATTTAAAAGAAACGTAAGGTGCAACTTTTTCATGCAGATGGTGGTGTGTGTATGGAATGAGCTGCCAGAGGAAGTGGTGGAGGCTGGTACAATTACAACATTTAAAAAGCATCTGGATTGGTACATGAATAGTAAGGGTTTAGAGAGATATGGGCAAGTGCTGGCAAATGGGGTGAGATTAATTTAGGATATCTGGTCAGCATGGACGAGCTGGATCAAAGGATCTTTTCTGTGCTGTACATCTCTACGACTAGAACACTTTTTTTTAAAAATCTGTAACATTTCAGGCTGTTTTTATATTTTTGTTGCGCCCTAATTTTTCCTTTCTTGTTCATCTTTTTGTCAATCTTTGCAGTTTTAAATATTCCATCCATTCTCCTAACCATCAAACTATTGTTGCATAATTATATGTTTTGAAGTTTGACATGATCACTGACTGTTTTAGTGAACCATGGATGGCAGCTCCTCCACTTCTGCAGACTACATCATTACCAAAAGCCAGGGTGTACGATAGGGTGGGTGGCTCATTTCTTTCTTTTTAACTGTGCAGACATAATGATCCAACTGGCGTCTTAAGTCATAAACTTCATGATTTATTTCAAAGTTTTAATCTGTACTTTTGGTCTGACAGATGTGTTCATTTCTTCTTGAAAGAGATATGAACTTTGATGGAACTTCAATGGATCTTTAGTTTGTGTAGCTAAAGTTCCCAAATGTATTGTTCCAATCATGAAATCTGGAAAACTGTTCAGCATGTCTGCACAAAACATCTTTTTGCCATGACTGCAGGTGGTGCAATTGATCTTTAGGTTAAAATCTTAAATTTTAACCTCAAATATTGCGCTTCCAGGTGTGGACCCATTATTGAAGGGGGTTCAAATCACAGTTAAAACATTGGTTTACTCCTGCCATCATTCTGGACACTTGCACTTTTCTTTAGATTGTCAGATGAGCAAAAATTGCCTTAAGTGAATATTGGGAAGACTGAAGCCACTGCTTTCAGTTCCAATCACAAGCTTAGTTCCCTAGCTGCTGATGCTGTCCCCTCACCCTGGCTGCTGTCTGAGCTGAAATCATTTATAAACTTTGTATCACAGCTGAACCCAAAATGCACTCCAACCACATCCGTGCAGTTACTAAGATGGCTTATTTCTATGCCCTCTAACCCTATTGCTCCATCCTCTTCTGCATCAGTTCATGCACTGAAGTCCTCATTTATGCTTTTGCTCTTTCTAACCACGGCTATTCTAATGCTCTACTGGCCAGCCTCCCACATTCTACATTCTTTAAATGTGAGATCAACTCAAACTCAGCAGCCATGAGTTCTGTACCAAATTCTGTTCACCTAATTCCCAAGTCCTTGCTGACCTCTCAATCCCAAGTGAAGTCATTGCTTTGATTTCAAAGTTACGATCCATGTTTTAGAATTACTACTCAATGCTATCTCTATAATCTCCTCCAACCCCAAAATTTCTAAGATATCTGCATACTACTGTGGGATATCTGAGGAAAAAATAAATTGACTAGCATTATTTTCTCAAGGACTAATTTTTTTAAAACTGTTTTTGTGGGAGTGAGCTTGTTTTTTATTATGTGGTGTCACCTTGTGCACAACTCCCAAAAGCAGAAAAGTTGATAATGACCAGTTTTTAGGATGTTCCCCTAAATTGGAGGGTGAAGAGGAGAGGAAGGGGAATTAATTTGTCAGGAATTTGGTGATGCCAGTGCTTTGTCACGTCATGGTCTATGTTTCATAGTATGGATTTAAAGTTTGGGAGAAGATTACCTACAACACCTACCAAAAGAGGGAGTCTGACCCCACGCCACAGCTCACCAATAGGATAAACGACACACTGAGGAATCTACAAACAACGGCCAGATAACCAGGTCTGACCGACAAAGAATGAAACCGGAAAGCAACAACACCCCCAGATTCTATGGACTACTTAAAGTACACAAACCAGACATCCCACTCAGACCCATAGTATCACTACCAGGGACACCATCACACAAACTGGCTAAAGAGCTACAGCAGAAACTGAAACACCTGATCAGCGGATCCAGACACTCTATACAGTCAGCACAAGAATTCTTGGACATCGTCAGAAATATACACATAGACAAGGAAGAAACCATGGTCTCATTCGATGTAATGGCACTGTTCACCTCTATCGACAAAACCCTAGCCAGAGAAACAATATCCAACCTGCTGGACATACAGAACAGACAACAGGACGTTGAACCTATTAACAAAGACGGCATACTTAAACTACTGGACCTGTGCCTCACAACACATTTCACATTCAACAACCAAATATACGAACAAATCAACGGGACACCCATGGGCTCACCGATCTCTAGACTCATAGCAGAAGCAGTAATGCAAAGGTTAGAACAAAGTTTTACTGCAAATACAACCCAAACTCTGGGTCAGATATGTGGACGACACCTTTGTAATCATTAAAAACACAGAAATAGAGAACACGCACCGGAGCATCAACGCCACACTCACAGGAATCTGATTCACTAGAGAGGAAGAAAAAGACAACCAACTCCCATTCCTAGACGTGATGGTACAGAGAACACCGAACAGAGAATTCACCACAAAGCTATACAGGAAAGCCACACACACAGACCAAGTCCTGAACTATGAAAGCAACCACCCCAACACACACAAACGAAGTTGCATCAGGACACTATTAGAAAGGGCCACAACACACTGCAGTACACCAGAACTGCAAAAAGAGGAAGAAGAACACCTATACAAGGTATTCACCAAAAACGGATACCCACGCAATTTCATCAACAGATGCCTAAGGGAAAGACAACGGAATGAGGACATGCCGCAACCCAAAGGACTAGCCACACTACCATACATCAAAAACATTTCTGAACTGACAGCCAGACCACTGCGACCACTAGGACTCATAACAGCACACAAGCCAACAGCCACTCTCAGACAACAACTCACCAGACTAAGGGCCCGATACCCAGCATGAGCAAAACCAATGTAGTGTACAAAATCCCATGCAAGGACTGCACAAAACACTACATAGGACAAACAGGAAGACAGCTAACAATCCGCATCCATGAACACCAACTAGCCACGAAACGATACGACCAGCTATCCCTAGTAGCCACACACACAGATGACAAACAACATGAATTCGACTGGGCCAACACTACTATTATAGGGCAAGCCAAACAGAGAACAGCCAGGGAATTCCTAGAGGCATGGCACTCATTCACTGATTCTATCAACAAACACATCGACCTGGACCCAATATACCGGCCACTGCAACAGACAGCAACTGACAACCGGAAGCGGCAGAGACAAGCCACTATAAATGCTGAAGGAAACATCACAGAAGCGCTTCACAGGAGGCTCCCAAGCACTGAGGATGTCACCTAGAAAGGGGACGAAACGTTTGCAACTTAAACTCCCAGCTCGGCGAACAGAACCACAACATAGTATGGATTATGGAAGAGGTGATTAACTTTTCCCCTGGCTTGAAGGGTACTCAGTAGAACAGTATTTCAGTAGCCTTAAATCCAGTTTTCATTATGATTAGGGTTTAATAGGTCTCCAAATACAATACTGGATTGCCAAACTTAATCAGATGGGCCACTTTAATGGTAGGTGGGTAAAATGAAAAGGTCACATTGTTACCAATTGTCATCCTTACTTGAAACAGTGTGACTCCAACTCCACTTATCTAAAATTTTTTCACTGATGGATAAATTTGTATGTTGATGGTTTTTTTTCTGTCTCTGCCTCATTCTATGGGGTGAAGACAAGAGGATGAGCTTTAGAAATATCGTCATGATTGAATGGCGGACCAGGTTAGATGCGCTGAATGGCCTAATTCTGCTCCTTGTCTTATGGTCTTATGTTCCATGGCTGCAAAAAGCATTATTACATTCCGTCTCCTCCTCCCTGTTCAACCAAACATTGGCAGAATATTGTGAATAAGACCACAGTGTTTCACAAGTAACTGAAGCGACATTTCTGGGGACTTGTCCCGGTGTTGTAGCGTGCCAGATGACCTGCACCATGACTACTGAATTAGTGGTTAGCACTGTTGCCTCACAGAGCCAGAGGTGCATGTTTAATTCCACACTCCAGCAACTGTCTACGTGGAGTTTGCACATTCTCCCTGCGTCTACATGAGTTTCCTCCCATCAGTCCAAAAATATGCAGGTTAGGTGGACTGGCCATGCTAAATTGCCAAGAAATATGCAGGCGAGGTGGATTAGCCATGGGAAATGCAAGGTTATGTGGAAAGGGTTGGAAGCTCCTCTGGGTGGGATGCTCTTCGGAGGGTCAGGTGGACTCAATGGGCCAAATGGCCTGCCTCTGTGTTGTAGGGATTCTACAATCAGCAGCCCATGCATCACTTTCAATATTCACTCTCAGAGTCATAGAGATAGTACAGAAAAAAGCTATTTGACCCACTGAGTTCATGCTGGTCAAAAAAACCACCGACCTACTTTAACCCTGTTTTCCAGCGTTTGGCGCACAGCCTTGTAGGCCTTGACATTGAAAGTATCACTAGCTAGGCTAGCATTTATTACCAAACCCTAATTGCTCAGACAGTAGGTAAAAATTTAACACATGGCCAAGAGTCACATGTAGGCCAGGCAACGGTGACAGATTTATTTGCCTCATGACATTAATGAATTGGATACATTTTTTACAACAATCAGCACCGGTTCCATGGTCATAATTTGGCTATTCCACATTTTCTTTTACTGAATTTGGTATTTGCCATGGTAGGATCCAAACCATGTCTCCAGAACATTACTAATCCAGCAATAATGAAAAACAGATTAAGGATGCTAGAGATTTGGAACCAAAACAGAAATTACTGGCAAAACGCATCAGGTGTGGCAGCATCTGTGTAAAGAAAGCAGAGCGTTCTGATGAAGAGTTGCTGGACTTGAAACATTAGCTCTAGTTTATTTCCATAGATACTGCCTGGTCTGCTCAGTTTCACCAGCAATTTCTATTTTTGTATTTGCCGAGCAACACTACCACTTCACCTCTGCATGCCTCACTTGGAAAAATATTCCATTTCTTTTCGGTCACTGGATCAAAACCCATAGATCCCTGCAAGTGTCAGTACAGTTTGATGAAAGCGGCATGCAGAATGCTTGCTTTTACTATCCAAGCTATAGAATACTGGAACAAGGAAGTCATAGAGTCATAGAGATGCACAGCATGGAAACAGACCCTTCAGTCCAACCTGTCTATGCTGACCAGATATCCCAACCCAATCTAGTCCCACCAGCCAGCACTCGGCCCATATCCCTCCAAACCCTTCCTATCCATAAACCCATCCAATAAAACATTGCATAGGCCCCAGAAGAAAAACCGTGTGCAGTGGTGGTTGCCATAACTGAAGAACATGATTGCACTGTAGAGGGTGCAAAACAGATTCACTAGGATGCTGCCTGGAATGGAAAGTCTCAGTTATTAGGAGAGTAGAGGAAGCTGAGAGGGGATCTGATTCAGGGACACAAAATAATGAGGGGCTTGGATAGGACAGATGGTGAGAATCTCTTCCCCACTGCAGATGTGTCTAAAACCAGAAGTCATAAGTTTAAGGTAAGGAATACGTGCTTCACAGGAGGACTAAGGAAATATTTTATCACCCAAAGGTAGTAGAAATATGAGACATGCTGCGTGAGGGGGTGGTGGAGGTAGGTACTCTCACAACACTAAACAATTAGCTGGATGGTTAATTAAAATGTCAGGGTTAGGATGAAGAGCTGGTAAATGGGATCAACGTAGTTTGGTGTTTGTTGGTCAGCACAGACACAGTGGACTGAAGGGGCCTATTTGCGATGTGTCTTACTCTATATTTGAAGTAGAAGTTGATAGATTTCTGATTACCAATGGTGTAAAGGTTTATTGAGATTATGCGAGTGCAAGGCATTTGAAGTGTTTGATCAATTATGATCATATTAATTGGCGGAGCTAGGTCAGTTGGCTGAATGGCCCACTGCTATTCTTCTGTTCTTATGAAGCACTGTCCTCATGATGGCCTGGGAAATTTTCATTTCATTTTCAGCAGCAGCAGGAGTGGTGACAGCAAGGACCATAGGGCTGCTGGGAAGATAAATTACCCTCTTAAAAGGACTTACCTCAAGTGTTACCAGCCTCCATTTTCAGCAGCAGCGGGAGCGACGAGAGCAAGGACCACGGGGCTACCGGGAAGGTAAATTTCCCACTTAAAAGGACTTATCTTGTGAATAGGCGGAGCACATGCAGAGCAGGAGCGGACACAGGACTGCTGAGTAAGTGAAGTAATACATTTGGGTGGTTGCGTTACCTGAAACACTACTTAGGCAGTGTCCCTCACTATCCTCCTCCTCTAACAAAAAAAAGGTTGTGTGTTCCGGATTGATGAGGTTACTAGTTATTTTTTCAATAGTCTCTTGTGAATTCAGAACAGTGGGAATGGATGTTAGGACAGCTGAATGCTCCTTTTATAAAATGAAGGAGGTAAGGGTCACCACTAGTGTCCCCACTGACTTCATCTGTGGGGAGTGCACTTTGGGTGATAAAATATTTCCATAGTCCTCCTGTAAAGCACGTCTTCCTGACCTTAAACTTATAACTTCTGGTCTTAGACACATCTGCAATGGGGTCCTCAGAAACCCCATTAGAGAACTGGAGGTGGATGAACTTCACATCATTCGGAAGGCTGAGGGGGTAATTGAAAAAAGTTACAGAGAGGTAGTCACACCTCAGGTACAGGGAAAGGGTAGATGGGTTACAGTCAGTGGATGGAGAGGCAACAGGCACAGTGCAGGGATCTCCTGTAGCCATTCCCCTCAATAACAAGTATACGGTTTTGGATACTGTTAAGGGAATTTACTAATGCTCTTCAGGACGGTTTAAACTAATTCAGCAGGGGGATGGGAATTGAATTGGCACTCCAGTGTACAAGAGGTTGAGGGTAGTAAGGTCATAAATAAAGTTTCAAGGTTGCAAAAGTGTATCTCAGGCAGGAAGGTGGTTAAAAGGGTGTCTACTTCAATGCCAGGAGCATCTGAAATAAGGTGGTGAATTTGCAGCATGAGTTGATACCTGGAATCTTGATGATTTGGAGATGCCGGTGTTGGACTGGGGTGTACAAAGTTAAAAATCACACAACACCAGGTTATGTCTGTTCAATCAATTTTTCAATGTATAATTTCAGTTACATCACACTACAAATTTTTGCTATAAATTCTATGTTACGATCGAGCCCTCCACAATCACCTGATGAAGGAGCGTCGCTCCGAAAACTAGTGTGCTTCCAATTAAACCTGTTGGACTATAACCTGGTGTTGTGGGATTTTGATGGTATGGCCACTTCGGGGACATGACTAGAGCAGGGACAGGAATGGTTGTTGCTGGTTCAATAGATGTTTCAATAAGAACAGGTAAGTTGTTAAAAGATGGGAAGGTCAAGGGCTCCTGATGAAGGGCTTATGCCCGAAACGTCGAATTTCCTCTTCCTTGGATGCTGCCTGACCTGCTGCGCTTTTCCAGCAACACATTTTAAATAGTTGTTTGTGGAGTCCAAGGAAATAGGACAGGTGCTCAATGAATATTGTTCATCATCATTCACACTGGAAAATGACGATGTTGTCGAGGAGAATACGGAGATATGGGCTATTAGACTAGACAGGATTGAAATTCATAAGAAAGTGGTGTGTTACCAATTCTGCAAAGTGTGAATATAGGTAGGGCCCCTGGGACGGATGGGATTTATCCCCGGATCCTATGGGAAGCCAGGGAGGAGATGGGAGAATTTTTGGCTTTGATCTTTACATCATCATTGTCTACAGGAATCATGTCAGAAGATTGGACGATAGCAAATGTTATTCCCTTGTTCAAGAAGGGGATTAAAGACATCCCTGGTAATTATACACCAGTAAGCCTTACTTCGGTTTTGGGTAAAGTGTTGGAAAAAGTTATAAGGGATAGGATTGATCATCATCTAGAGAGGAATCATTTGACTAGGGATAGTCAACATGGTTTGGTGAGGGGTAGGTTGTACCTCACAAAACCTTACTGAATTCTTTGTGGAGGTGACCAAACAGGTTGATGAGGGTAAAGCAGTTGAAGTGGTATACATGTTTTTCAGTAAAGCGTTTGATAAGGTACTCCCCGGCAGGCTATTCCAGAAAATATGAAGCATGGGATTGAGGGTGATTAAGCCATTTGGATCAGAAATTGGCTAGCTGAAAGAAAACAGAGGGCGCTGGTTGATGTGAAATGCTCATTCTGGAGTTCAGTTACTAACGATGTACCGCAAGCAAATGCTTTGGGGCGACTGCTGTTTGTCAGTTTTTAAATGACCTGGATGAGGGAGTAGATGCATGGGTTAGTAAAAATACGGATGACACTAAGGTTGGTGGAGTTGTGGACAATGCCGAATGATGTCCCTCAGTAACCTGCAACATGGGTAAGCTGCGGAGCTGAGAGGTGGCAAATGTAGTTTAATGCAGTAGGGTGTGACATGATTCACTTTGGAAGGAGCAACAAGAATGCACAGTATTGGGTTAATAGTAAGATTCTTGGCAGTACAGATGAACAGAGAGATTTTAGTGTCCGCGTACATAGATCCCTGAAAGTTGCCACCCAGGCTGATAGGATTGTTAAGAAGGGATATGGTGTGTTAGCTTTTATTGGGAGAGAGATTGAGTTTCAGAGCCATGAAGTCATGTTGCAGCTATACAAACTCTGGTGCAGCTGCATTTGGGAGTATTGTGTACAGTTCTAGCCGCCACATTATAGGAAGGATGTGAAAGCTTTGGAAAGGGTTTAGATGAGATTTACCAGATGTTGCCTGGTATGGAGGGAAGCTGAAAATGTGTTGCTGGAAAAGCGCAGCAGGTCAGGCAGCATCCAAGGAACAGGAAATTCGACGTTTCGGGCATAAGCCCTTCATCAGGAATTATGCCCGAAACGTTGAATTTCCTGTTCCATGGATGCTGCCTGACCTGCTGCGCTTTTCCAGCAACACATTTTCGGCTCAGATCTCCAGCATCTGCATACCTCACTTTCTCCTGGTATGGAGGGAAGGTCTTATGAGGAAAGGCTGTGGGATTTGAGGCTATTTTCATTAGAGAGAAGAAAGTTGAGAGGTGACTTGAGGCATACAAGATGATCAGAGGTTTAGATAGGGTGGACAATGAGAGCCTTTTTCCTCAGATGGTGATGACTAGCACGCAGGGAACTAGCTTTGAACAAAGAACATGACAGCACAGAAACAGGCCCTTTGGCCCTCCAAGTCGGCGCCGATCCATATCCGCTATCTAGATTGGGTTGGGATATATGGTTGGCATGGATGAGTTGGACTGAAGGGTCTGTTTCTGTGCTGTACATCTCTATGACTCTATGACTATGACTCTATAAATCTGCTGCCTATTTTCTAAGGATCTGTATCCCTCTGCTCCCTGCCCATTCATGGCTCTGTCTAAATACATCTTAAACGCTGCTATTGTTCCCGCCTCTACAACCTCTGCTGGCAGCGCATTTCAGGCACCCACCACCCTCTGCATGAAGAACTTTCCATGTATATCTCTCCTAAATGTTTCCCCTCTCACTTTGAACTCGTGACCCTAGTAATTGAGTCCTCCACTTTGGGAAAAAGTTTCTTGCTATCCACCCTGTCTACACCTCACATGATTGTGTAGGGCTTTATCAGGTCCCCCTCAACCTCGTTCTTTCCAATGAAAATAATCTTGACCTACTCAACCTCGCCTCATAGCTAGCACTCTCCATACCAGGCAATATCCTGGCGAACCTCCTCTGCACCTTCTCCACATTCTTTTGGTAAGGTGGCAACCAGAACTGTACACAGTTTTCCAAATGTGGCCGAACCAAATCGTTATACAACCGTAACGTCACCTGCTAATTCTAGTAATCAATACCCCGACCGATGAAGGAAAGCATGCCATATACCTTCTTGACTATTCTATAGATCTGCGTTGCCACCTTCAGGGAACGAAGGACCTGAACACCCAGGTCAATTTTCCCCAGGACTTTTCCATTTACTGTACAGTTTGCTCTGGAACTGCATCTTCTAAAATGCATCACCTCACCATTGCCCAGATTGAACTCCATCTGCCATTTCTCTGCCCAACTCTCCAATCTATCTATATTCCGCCATATTCTCTGAGAGTGCCCTTCACTATCTGCTACTCCACCAATCTTAGTGTCAACTGCAAACTTGCTAATGAAGCAACCTACACCTTCCTCCAAATCATTTACGTATATCACAAACAACAGTGGTCCCGGCACGGATCCCTGTGGGACACCATTGGTCACAGGTGTCCATTTTGAGAAGCTCCCTTCCACTATTACTCTCGGTCTCCTGTTGCTCAACCAGTTCTCTATCCATTTTGCTAGAACACTCTGGACCCCATGCAATTTCACCTTCGTCATCAGCCTACCATGGGGAACTTATCAAACATCTTACTAAAGTCCGTGTATATGACATCTACATCCCTTCCCCGATCAATCAACTTTGTCACCTCTATTTCACTTACAAATTCTATTAGATTCGTAAGACATGACGTTCCCTGCACAAAACCATGCTGCCTATCACTGATAAAACCATTTTCTTCCAAATGGGTATATATCCTATCCCTTAGTATCTTCCCCAGTAGCTTCCCCATCACTGATGTCAGGCTCACAGGTCTGTAATTACCTGGATTATCACTGCTACCCTTTTTAAACAATGGGACAACATTAGCAATTCTCCAGTCTTCTGGGACCTCCCCCATTTTCAAGGATGCTGCAAAGATATTAGTTAAAGCCCCTCTTTCACTTCCCTTAGTAACCTGGGATAGATCCCATAACCTGGGCACCCTTCCACCTTAATGCCTTTTAGAATACAAAACACTCCCTCCCTCCCTCCTTATGGCAACTTGACCTAGGGTAATCAAAGACCTTTCTCTAACCTCAACACCCAGCATGTCCCTCTCCTCGGTGAATACCGATGCAAAGTACTCATGAAAAATCTCAATTTCTCTGACTCCACGCACATCTTTCCTTCATTGTCTTTGAATGGGCCAACCCTTTCCCTAGTTACCCTCTTGATCCTTATGTATGTGAATAAAAGGCTTTGGGGTTTTCATAAACCTTGCTCGCTAAGGGTATCTCAAGATCCCTTTTAGCCCTCCTATTTCCTTGTTTCAGATTGGTCCTACATTCTCAATATTCTTCCAAAGCTTTGTCTCTCCTCAGTAGCCTAGACCTTTTGTACGCATCCTTTTTCTTCTTAGCTAATCTCATAATTTCACCTGTCATTCATGGTTCCCCCATCTTGCCATTTTTATCCCCCAAGGAACGTATCTCTCCTGAACTCTCAACAACCTCTCTTTAAAAGCCTTCCACATATCAAATGTGGATTTCCCTTCAAACAGCTGCTCCCAACCCACATTCCCTAGCTCACGCCAAATTTTGGTACAGTTTGCCTTCTCCCAATTTCGTACTCTTCCTTTAGGACCACTCTGGTCTTTGTCCATGAGTATTCTAAAGCTTATGGAATTGTGATCACTATTCCCAAAGTAATCCCCACTGTAACTTCAACCACTAAGGGGTTGAAGATAGATACAGGACAGATATCAGAGGTAGCTTCTTTATTCAGAGTAGTAAGGGCATAGAAATCCCTGTCTGCGACATCAACATTGATTCTATGAAGTCACATGGCATCAGGCCAAACAAGGGTAAGGAAACCTCCGGTTTTTTACACATACTGCCCTCCCTCAGCTGATGAATCAGTACTATTGCATCTTGAATAACGCTTAGGGGAAGCACTAAGGTGCAAAGGCACAGAATATATTCTTGGCAGGGATTTTACTGTTCATCACCAAGGATGGCTTAGCAGAAGTACAATGTTGATGGAGCTGGCTGGATCCTAAAGGACACCTGTCTGAGATAGCCCTCACAATGATTTTTCACTCTGTATTTTTCCCACAGTCTCTTTGGGAATTTACAACTTGTGGATGGTGGCTAGGGCAGTTCAGTGTTCCTCCTGCTGAACGTGGGAGGTAAGGGTCACCACTAGTGTCTCTGTTAACTTCATCTGCGGGAAGTGCACCCAACTCCTGCTCTTCGAAAACCACGTTAGGGAATCGGATGAACTTCAGATGATTAGGAAGGCAGAGGGAGTTATTGAGAGGAGTTACAGGGAGGTAGTTCACCTCAGGTGCAAGAAAGAGGCAGATGGGTTACAGTCAGGGGACAGAAAGGAAACTGGCAGACAGTGCAGAGAACTCCTGTGGCCATTCCCCTCAATAACAAGTATACTGTTTTGGATATTGTTGGGCGGGACGACTTAACAGGAGTAAGCCATAGGGTACAGGTCTCTGGCACAGAGTCTGTCCTGTTGCTCAAAAGCAAAGGAGGGAAATGAGCAGAAATATAGTCGTTGGGGACTCCATAGTTAGGGGGACAGATAGGAGGTTCTGTGGGAATGAGAGAGACTCACGGTTGGTGTGTTGCCTCCCAAGTACCAGGGTTCGTGATGTCTCGGATCGTGTTTTCGGGATACTTGAAGGGGAGGGGAAGGGGGAGCAGCCCAAGTCATTGTCCACATAGGCACTAACGACATAAGTAGGAAACGGGATGGCGATGTAAGGCAGAAATTCAGGGAGCTAGGGTGAAAGCTTAGTGCTAGAAACAGAGTTATCATCTCTGGTTTGTTGCCCCTGCTGCATGCAAGCAAGTCGAGGAATAGGGAGAGAGAGAGAGAGTGAGAGAGTGAGAGTGAGAGAGAGAGACGGTGGCACAGTTGTTAGCACTGCTGCCTCACAGCGCCAGAGACCCGGGTTCAATTCCCACCTCAGATGACTGACTGTGTGGAGTTTGCACATTCTCCCCGTGTCTGCGTGGGTTTCCTCCGGGTGCTCCGGTTTCCTCCCACAGTCCAAAAATGTGCAGGTTGGGTGAATTGGCCATGCTAAATTGCCCGTAGTGTTAGGTGCAGAGGGGAATGGGTCTGTGATATGCGCACTTCAGTGGGTCTGTGTGGGCTTGTTGGGCCGAAGGGCCTGTTTCTACACTGTAAGTAATCTAATCTAATCTAGAGAGAACTTGAACCTGTGGCTACAGAGATGATGAAAAAGGGAGGGCTTCGGACCCATGGATAATGGGGCTCATTCTGGGGTAGGTGGGACCTCTACAAACAAGATGGTCTACCCCTGAACCACACGGGTACCAATATTCAGCAAGGCCACACTGGATTTGGTAGTGGGTAATGAACCCAGCCAGGTGTTAGATTTTGAGTTAGGTGAGCACTTTGGTGATAGTGACCGCAATTCGGTTATGTTTACTTTAGCAATGGAAAGGGATAACTATATAATGCAGGGCAAAAGTTATTGCTGGGGGATAGTCAATTATGATGTGATTAGGCAAGATTTAGGATGCGTAGGAATGGGGAAGGAAACTGCAGGGGATAGGAACAATTGAAAGGTGGAACTTATTCAAGGAACAACCACTGCATGTCCTTGATCAATATGTACCTGTCAGCCAGGGAGAAAGTAGTCGAGCAAGGGAGCTGCGGTTTACTAAGGAAGTTGAATCTCTTGTCAAGAGGAAGAAGGAGGATTATGTTAGGATGAGATGTAAAGGCTCAGTTAGGGCGCTTGAATGTTAGAATTCAGCCAGGAAAGACCTAAAAAGAGAGTTTAGAAGAGCCTGGAGGGGACATGAGAAGTCATTGGCAGGTAGGATCAAGAAAAACCCTGAAGCTTTTGATAGGTATATTAGGAAAAGAAGGATGACTCGAGAAAGCTTAGGGCCAATCAATGATGGTAGTGGGAAGTCGTGCATGGAGTCCGAGGAGACGGGGAGGAAGAAACGAACATTTTTCGTCAGTATTCACACCGGAAAAGACAATGCTGTCGAGGAGAATACCGAGATACAGGTTACTAGACTAGACGGGATTGACGTTTGCAAGGAGGAGGTGTTAGCAATTCTTGAAAGTGTGAAAATAGATAAGTCCCCAGGCCAGATGGGATTTATCCAAGGATTCTCTGGGACGGCAGGGAGGAGATTGGCGAGCCTTTGGCTTTGATCTTTATGTCATCATTGTCTATAGGAATGGTGCCAGAAGATTGGAGGATAACAAATGTTGTCCCCTTGTTCAAGAAGGGGAGTAGAGACAACCCTGGCAATTATAGGCCAGTGAGCCTTCCTTCGGTTCTGGATAAAGTGTTGGAAAAGATTATAAGAGATAGGATTTATAATCATTTAGAAAGGAATAAATTGTTTTGGGCTAGCCAACATGATTTTGTGAAGGATTGGTCATGTCTCACAAACCTTATTGAGTTCTTTGGGATGGTGACCAAACAGGTGGAATGTAAAGCAGTTGATGTGGCCTATATGGATTTAAGCAAGGTGTTTGTTAAGATTCCCCATACTGGCTATTGCACAAAATACGGAGGCATGGGACTGAGGGTGATTTAGCAGTTTGAATCAGAAATTGGCTTGCTGAAAGAAGCCAGAGGGCGGTGGTTGATGGGAAATGTTCATCCTGGAGTTCAGTTACTAGCGATGTATTGCAAGGACCTGTTTTGGGGCTACTACCATTTGTCATGTTTATAAATGATCTGGAAGGGGGCGTGGAACAATTAGTTAGTAAATTGTGGATGACACGAAGGTTGGTGGAGTTGTGGATAGTGCTGAAGGATGTTGCAGGTTACAGAGGGACAAAGATAAGCTGCAGAGTTGCGCTGAGAGGTGGCAAACGGAGTTTAATGTGGAAAAGTGTGATGTGAATCACTTTGGAAGGAGCAACAGAAATAAAGAGTGCTGGGATAACGGTAAGATTCTTGGTAATGTAGATGAACAGAGAGATCTCGGTGTCTACGTACATAGATCCCTGAAAGTTGCCACCCAGGTTGATCAGGTTGTTAAAAAGGCATACAGTTTTTATTGGTAGAGGGATTGAGTTTTAGAGCCACAAGGTCATGCTGCAGCTGTGCAAAAACTCTGGTGCGGTCACACTTGGAGTTCTGGTCATCACATTATTGGAAAGATGTGGAAGCTTTGGAAAAAGTGTGCACAGCAGATTTAGTAGGATGTTTCCTGGTATGGAAGGAAGGTCTTATGAGGAAAGGCTGAGGAATTTGAGGCTGTTTCGTTAGAGAGAAGGAGGCTGAGAGATTACCTAATTCAGACATATAAGATAATCAGAGGGTTAGCTAGGGTGGACAGTGAGAGCCTTTTTCCTTGGATGGTGATGGCTAGCATGAGGGGACATAGCTTTAAGTTGAGGGGTGACAGATATAGGACAGATGTCAGAGACAGTTTCATTACTCAGAGTAGTAGGCGCGTGGAATGCACTGCCTGCAATAGTAATAGACTCACCAAATTTAAGGGCATTTAAATGGTCATTGGATGAACATGTGGATGAAAGTGGAATACTGTATAATAGATGGGCTTCAGATTGGTTCCAAAGGTTGGTGCAACATTGAGGGCTAAAGGGCCTGTACTGCGCTGTAATGTTCTATGTTCTATAGCTGCTAGTCTCAGCAGGTGGTGAGGGAATGAACAAGAGGCGAAAACATATCCTATCCAATCTGAGCAATCTGTCTGCATTCTTCCATGATAGTATCAGTAAGTGATCACTGCACAGTCCTTGTGGAGATGAAGTCCCATCTTCACATAGAGAATAGCCTTCATCGTGTTATGTGGCACTATCATTATTGTCTCCGAAATGGGACAGACTTCAAACAGATCCAGTAACTCAAGACTAGTTATCCATTGGCGCTGAGAGACATCTAGAGCAGCAAAACTGTACTCCAGGACAATCTGCCCAGTAAAGAACAACCTCGGTTATCCGAACATGAATTATCTGAATTTTGGATTATCTGAACAGGATCTCAAGGTCCCGTAAAAACATTAACAGTTATCTGAACAAAATACTCTCTGCCTGTCTCGTTTGGATAATTGAGATTGTTCTGTATATCCCCCACTCTACCATTACCATCAAGCCAAGGGATCAACCCTGGTACAGTGAAGAGTTCAGGACGGCATGCCAGCGATAGAGTGAGACATACCTCAAAAGGAGTCAGTCTGATGAGGCTACCAAACAGGACTATCTGCAATGTTAATATTATAAGCAGCAAGTAATAGAGCTAAGCTATCCCACAACCAACAGATTAGATCTAAGCTCTGCAGTCCTGTCACACCCAGTCATGAATGCTGGTGGACAATTAAACAAGTCACTGGATGAGGAGGTGTAACAAATATCCCCACCTTCAATGATGGAAAAGTCCAGCACATCGAAGGTTGAATTTGAAAGCTGAATACAGGATTAAGGATAGGATTCTTGGCAGTGTGGAGGAACAGAGGGATCTTGGTGTGCAGGTACAGAGATCCCTTAAAATGGCCACCCAAGTGGACAGGGTTGTTAAGAAAGCATATGGTGTTTTGGCTTTCATTAGCAGGGGGATTGAGTTTAAGAGTCGTGAGATCTTGTTGCAGCTCGATAAAACTTTGGTTAGACCACACTTGGAATACTGCGTCTAGTTCTGGTCGCCCTATTATAGAAAAGGTGTGGAAGATTTGGAGAGGGTTCAGAGGAGGTTTACCAGGATGCTGCCTGGACTGGAGGGCTTATCTTGTGAAGAGAGGTTGACTGAGCATGGACTTTTTTCATTGGAGAAAAGGAGGAGGAGAGGGGACCGAAATGAGGTATACAAGATAATGACAGGCATAGATAGAGTCGATAGCTAGAGACTATTTCCCAAGGCAGAAATGACTAATATGAGGGGTCATAGTTTTAAGCTGGTTGGAGGAAAGTATGGAGGGGATGTCAGAGGCGGGTTCTTTACACAGAGTTGTGAGAGCATGGAATGCGTTGCCAGCAGCAGTTGTGGAAGCAAGGTCATTGGGGACATTCAAGAGATTACTGGATATGCATATGGTCACAGAAATTTGAGGGTGCATACATGACGATCAGTGGTCAGCACAACATTGGGGGCTGAAGGGCCTGTTCTATGCTGTACTGTTCTATATTCTATCCTTGGAAAAGTTAAGGCTAAAACTTTAATTACAATCTTGAGTCAAAAGTGCAGAATAAGTGACCCACCTCGGCCCCTGCCAGTGGTCCCCAGAATCACAGATACCAGTCTTCAGCCAATTTGATTCACTCCATGTAATATCAAGAAACTGTTGAAGTCCTGGAGTCTGAAAACACTATGGGCACTACGCAGCCAGTTAGTTAAGTTGGCTGGACACCTGGTTTGTAATGCAGAGTGATGCCAATAGTGTGGGTTCAATTCTCACACTAGCTGAGGTATCATGTAGGACTCTTCTTCTCAAACTCTCCCCTCGCCTGAGGTATGACCCTCAACATAAACCACCAGCAGCTGTTTCTCTCTATTGAAAGAGCAGCCCTAAGGTCTGATATGACATTAGCAACTTTCTGGGCCCTGACACATTCTAACAACAGTACTGAAGACTTGTGCACCAAATCATGCCATGCCCTGAGCCAAATTTTTTTAGTACAGCTACAACACTGACATCTACCTGAAAGCTGCCCAAGTATTTTGTATAGAAAAGGCAGGACAAATGCTACTGGCTAATTACACCTCCAGCAGTCTAGTCTCAATCATCAGTAATGGAGGGTGTGATCAACAAGCAGCACCTGCTTAGCAACAACCTATTCAATGATACCCACTTTGGGGTCTGTCAGAGCCATTCTGCTCCTGACCTCACTATAGCCTCGTTTCAAACATGGAGTTGAGTTGAGTGTGATAGCCTGGACATCAAGACCACATTTGACAGAGTGTGGCAACAAGGAGCCCTAGCAAAACTAAAATCAATGGGAATTGGGAGAAAACTCTCCATTGGTTGGTGTTATACCTGCCACATAGCAAGATGGTTGTGGTTGTTGGAGGTCAGTCATCGTAGCTCTGCAGGCATTCCTCAGTAAAGTGCCCCAGGCTCAACCATCTTCAGCTGCTTCAATGACCTTCCCTCCATCTCAAGGTTAGAAGTACCTCACAGCGCCAGGGACCCAGGTTTGACTCCACCCTCAGGCAACTGTCTGTGTGCAGTTTGCACATACTCCCAGTCCATTTTGTCCAGATGCTCCAGTTTCCCCTCACAATCCAAATATGCGTAGGTTAGGTGGATTGGCCATGCTAAATTGCCCCATTGTGTCCATGGGTGGGCAGGCTAGGTGGATTAGCCATGGGAGATGCAGGGCTACAGGGATAGATTAAGGCGTTGGGTCTGGGTGGGATGTCGTTTGGAAGGTATGTGCGTTCTCAATGGGCCAAGTGCTTCCACACTGTAGGGACTCAATGTTTCTACGAAGTGGGGATGTTCATCAATGATTGCACTATTCATGACTCCTCCGATACTGAAGCAGTCCATGCTCAAATGTAATAGAACTGGGACAATATCCAGGCTTTGGCAGAAAAGTAGCAAGTAACATGTGTGCCTCAGAAATGCCAGGCAATGACCATCTCCAATGAGACAATCTGACCGCTACTCCTTGGCATTCAATGGTATTACTGTCACAGTAATCCCCATTACCAACATTGTGGGGATCACCATTGACCAAAAACGTAACTGGACACCACATAACTCCTAGGCGAAAGTGAATACTGCAGATGCTGGAGATTAGACTTGAAACTGTGGTGCTGGAAAAGCACAGCAGGTCAGGCAGCATCTGAGGAGCAGGAGAGTCAGTGTTCCAGACAAAAGCGTCTGAAAGTCCTGATGAAGGGCCTTTGCCCAAAATGTCAACTCTCCTGCTCCTCTGATGCTGCCTGACCTGCTGTGCTTTTCCAGCACCACATTCTCGACCATATAAATCCTCAAAGCCTATCCATTATCCACAAGTCACAAGTTAGAAGTGTGATGGAATGCTCCCCACGTACCCAAATGGGTGCAGATCCAACAAAACTCAGAATGCTTGACATCATCTAGGGCAAAACAGCCCATCTGACTAGCACCAAACCCAGAAACATCCACTCCCTCCACCACTAACAATCAGTAGCAGCAGTATGTATTATCTACAATATGCACTGCAGAAATTCACCAAACATCCTTAGACAACACCATCCATACCCATGAGCATTTCCATCTAGAAGGACAAAGGCAGCAGATACATGGGAACACCACCGCAAGCAAGCCCCCCTCCAAGCCACACTCTGTCCTGACTTGGATATATTGTAATTCTTTCAGCGATGTCAGGTCAAATTTCTGGCAATCTCTCCTTAATGGCTTTGTAGGTTTTCCTGCAGCACAAGACTGAATCAGTTCAAGGGCAACTAGAGATGGGCTACAAACGCAGGTATAGCCAGCAGCGACCACATCCCATGAGTACATTTACAAGTGAGAGTGAATGTGCAGAAATGAAATTGCAGAATATCACAAGGAGAATTAAATTCAAGTTAACAACTAAATGCAATGCAATTAGTAATTAACGCTATGTGCCTCGGCTTTTCTATCAAAATGAGTGTCAATTAACAGCACTTACTGCATGCAATTTTATTCTGTTTCAAACTTTCAATAGCAAAAACCAATGTTTAATGAGCATGTATTGACTCTGAAATTTCTTCTGCCTTATTTTAAGTGTCCTAGAAGAAGGAGGAAAGAGCACCTTTGTCACTGCTGTTCCACTTTACAGGCACTTCAGTTTTCACTGATAACACAGGCAAGAGACTGAAGTATTCAGAGCTGATTTTCTCAAAGCTGGTTTTAATTGATTTATCTTTCTTCTCAACATGTTAACTTTTTAAATTACAGATTTATATATAAACAGCAATGTAATATTTACAAAGTCAGCTCACATATTTTGTGCACAACAAATGATCAAAAAAGCTGCGGCAGTAAGATGTGAAAACAAGATTACAGATTGTTTGCACTTTGGTTGACCTGTTTGGTACTGAAGTACAGCTCTAACCAAGTGTTTAATACTTACCCGATGTACTGCAATGGATGACTCTGATGAATGACAATCCTGCAGGTAGGACATGTGTTGTTCTCTTCTAAATACTTCACAAGGCAGCTCCTACAGACTGGAGACAAATCAATAACTTGTTAATAGTATATTATCTACATATATTTTCTTTAAACATAGTTGATGAATGGAAGGCCAAATTCTAATCTTAAGTTTTATGGAGCTCATTATGTCCGTGAATTCTTTCACTTACCTGAGAATACAGACCAAACATTCATGCAAGTTATTCTTGCCCTAGTCTTGAATTTGCATCATTTTCGAGTTTTACTCCCATGTAACATCCTGCATTCTACAACTTGCCTTGTCCACCTGATCCACCTTTGCTCCCTCAACACGATTCCCATGAAATTACTGCCCAATTTGCCTTCTTGGCTCACAGGCTGAGAATGTTACTTATACTTTTCCTCAGGTACTATCTCACTCATTCAAACCCGTCATTATAACCAAGACCCTCAAAAAACCAGATGCTTGACTCCACATCCCTTGCAAGTCACTCCCTGATCTCCAACATCCTTTTCTTTTCAAGTCTTGGAACACACTGAGATCTCCTAAATCCACATCAATCCTACATGGAAGTTCATGTTTGAATCTCTCCAATTAAATTGCTACCATTGCCATAGGACCATACTGTATCGAAGTCACAGGCAGCATACTATGTGACCAACATCAGTGAACTTTCCCTCCACATCCTTATCAAACTGACTGCAACCTTTAACACAGTTCATTGCACCATTGTTTTCTAACATCAAGCAGTTGGATGGAACTACACCCACCGGTTCAATTATTACTTAATTTATTACAGTCACAGAATCATCCAAAATACATTTTTTTCCTGCTACCTCAAAGATCAATTCTTCTCATGTTACTACTTCTCACTTACATTCATTTTCAAATGCTGTCATGCAATAGAAGTCTCTTAGCAGATTCTTCCATTCTCCACTGCCTCTAAACTACTTGTCTGATGTCGCTCATTGGGAGGAATTGGTATCATTATTCTATCGTCACTCATAATCCAGAGGTCCAGATTAATGCTTGAGACATGGGATCAAAACCCAACAACTGGTGGAATTTAGTTTCAATTCTTAAATCAGAAGCTCCTTAAATAAACATAGCGAATGTGCACCAAGTCTGAACCTGAGCATTTCTAGTTGGAAAGATCACAGGCTTGACACCCGCTTTGTGCTGCAGCAAACTGGGTGTCAGTCAAAGCAAACTAAAAGCTTTCAGTGTGACTGACTGGGGAAACTGATGGGGACAGAGAGCTAGACTAATGTGATCTTTGTCGGGGTGCATACTGGTGGCAACAGGCTGTGGTATTCTGTTAGGCAACAATGTTTTGGCTCACTTGGAAATCAGCGACAGGATTAGTCAGAGTCAACATTGATTTATGAAATGAAAATCATCTTTTACAAATCAAATAGAATTTTTTTGAATTATTCGTAGAGTTGATGAGGGAAAACCAATAGATGTGATTTTCTTGACTTTCAATAAGGTCCTACATAAGAGATTAGTGTCCAAAATTAAATTGCATGGAAATGGGGGTAATCTATTGACATGGATAGTGAACTAATCGGCAGACAGGAAATAAACAGTAGAAATGAATAGTTCATTTCTGAGTGGCAGCCAGTGACCAGTGGGGTATGAGAGCGATCAGTACTTGGTCCCCAGCTATTTACAATATATATTTGCGGTTTAGATAAAGGGACATTGTGCAATATCTCTACGATTGCAGACATCACAAAGCTCGGTGGGAAGCTGAGCTGTGAGGAGGCAGACATGCTTCAATGTGATTTGGACAAGTTCAGTGAGCAAGTAAATCCCTGGTAGATAATTAAAATTTTGAATAAATGTATAATTTAGGCAGCAAGAACAATAAGGCAGATTATTGTCTGAATGGCAACAGATTGGAAAAGGGGGTGGTACAACGAGATCTGGCTGTCCTTGTATACCAGTCGTTCAAAGCAAGCACAGAGGTGCAGCACATGATGAAGGTAAATGGTGTGTTGGCCTTCACAGCAAGAGGATAGGTATACAAGAGCAGGCACGTCTTGCTAAAATGTACATGGATTTGCAGACCCTACACCTGGAGAATTGCGTGCAATTTTGAGGAAGGATGTTCTGGCTATGGAGAGAATACAACTAAGGCATGCCAGACTGATTCCTGAAAATGGCAAGACTGACTTATGTAGACAGACTGGATTGTTAAGATTATATAGCAGGAGTTTAGAAGAAAAGGGATCTCCCAGAAATCTATAAAATATTAACTGGAATGCAGGCATGATGCTCCCAATGACCAGGGAGTCCAGAATGAAGGGTAAGGCTTAATGATACTGAGTAGACCATTTAGGTGTGAGAAGAGGAGAAATTTCTTCATCCAGAGATTGGAGGGCGTGTGGCATTCTGTGTCACAGGAAGTGGTTGAGGCCAAAACATTATATGTTTTCAAGAAGTTACAAATAGTTTTTCTGGCTCTAGGGGCCAAACAAATGAGAAGAAAGCAGGAATAAGGTAATGAGTTCTATGATGATGGAAGAGGCTCAAAAGGCCAAGTGGCTTACTCTTGGCTCCTATTTTCTTTGTTTCTATATGAGAGATATGAAAGGTATGTTAGTGTCCATAGATCCATGAAGTTAAGCAAAAGAATTCCAATAGGAGGGAAAAATGCAACCAAATGACTCAGTTTTGATATCAAGAATCATAGATTCCCTTCAGTGTGGAAACAGGCCCTTCAGCCCAACAAGTCCACACTGACCGTCCAAACAGTAACCCACCCAGACTCATTCCCCAAACCTATTACTCTGCATTTACCCCTGACTAATGCATCTAGCCTATACATCCCTGAACACTATCAGCCAATTTATCTAACCCACATAACTTTGGATTATGGGAGGAAACCAGAATACCTGGAGGAAACCCACACAGACACAGGGAGAATGTGCAAACTCCACGCAGAGTTGTCTGAGGCTAGGATTGAACCCGGGTCCCTAATGCTGTAAAGCAGCAGTGCTAACCCCCAAGCCAAGCTCTGCTAATTCTCAAACCATAGGTACTGCTTTTGGCCACAGTGTATAACACACTTCAGTAAGGTTGGAAGTGCCTCAAAAGTAAAATGTAATCGAAGAAAACTACTTCATTGATATGCAACCATGAGAAACACAGAAAGTTATATTAATTGGCCCCAACAATAATGGTGGTCATCCCCATGTTCTAAGGTACTGATTCTAGCCTAAGCAAGTCACTAAGTTCACAAATTGCTTACTTGTTCTTGTAAGTTAAACCACTTATCAAATCTTTATTAACTAGGTAACCTTCAAATTTGTCTTTGCATCAGTCTCCTTGGTTTAACAAGATATGAAATGGTTAAAAAAAATCTTTTAAATTTAGGAAGATTCTGCTGATTGATAACATCAATTCCATTAAGTATTCATGTACAAAATCTAGGAGAATTTTTTTTAAAAAGTGATTAACTATAGATGCTCAAAATATGAAATAAAAACAGAAAATATTGGAGAAACTCAGGAGTCTGGTAGCATCTGTGACAGAGTTAACATTTTGGATCCAATGGCTCTTCTTCAACTCTGCCTTGTCTCCACAGATGCTGCCAGACCTATTTGAGTTTCCCCAGCAACTTCTGTTTTTGTTCCAGGAAAATTCAGTTTGGCTTTGAACATGTTACATGGAGCAACACCACAAGAACAAAGATACTCAAAGAAAATTTATAAAATGTATTTTTGGGATTTTTGTCATTGGCTATACTATCTAACCTGCCTAATAACCTGGGGGTATGGTGGCACAGTGGTTAGCACCGTAGCCTCAGAACACAAGGGGCCTGAGTTTCTGCTGGTGGGAGTTTGATTCGTGCCTTGGGAGACTCTCTGTGTGGTATGTGCACATTCTTCCTGCATCTGCATGGGTTTCATCAGAGTGATCTGGACAGGCTTTGACTGATTTGTATTTATACAATTTCACTTGGTTATCAAAAACCACATCCAATAAAATGGGCATCTTAAAAACATTAGACATAAATGATATACCACCATTTGCTGTTGTGAGAATACTGGAAAAGGCAAAACACTTCAACTCATATTTATTACTCATACTCTACAGACTGTTCATTAATCTTATTTTCCAGAAATGTTTAATAAAAAAAGTGCAAAAAAAATTAAAGCGTCAATAACAACATGGATTCAAATATTAGCTTAGGTGCAACAAGCAGATAGTAATGATGAACTGTTGCTTTTCACACTGGATGAAAATGTGTGGTAGTGTTTCCCAGTTTTCAATACAAGGAGCACTGGTCCATTACGGTCATACTATTCCTGACAATAGAGGTAAAAAGGATTATTTTACATCTCTTACAAAGTTGCATGACTGTCCCTTGACATGATGTAGCCTGTCCAGATGAGTTACCTGCTGAAATATGAAAAAAGATTTGCCAAGAGATGGTCAATGCACTCAAAGCCAAGTTCATATGCTTGCTCCCAAAAAGTGCATATACATTGGAGACCAGTTACGAATCTGTTCATTAACGAGACAATTAATGCACAGCAGCCAGAACTGGATTTTAATGAAAAGATCAGTAACTAGACAGGGAGGCACAGTGAGTGGATCAAAATGTGACTGGATTAGTAATCAAGAAACTCAAACGCATGCTCTGGGATCACAGATTTAAATCCCAAAAGGGAGATTGTGAAATTCGCTTTAAATAAAAATTGTGAAATTAAAAGCCAGTTTGATGATGACTATGTAATTGTTGTCAATTGCTGCAAAAAAACAACAAATAACATGGCCCTTTAGGGAATGAAATCCAGCCTACATGGGACTCCAAAGCCACAACAATATGGTTAATTCTTAACTGTCCTTTGAAATGGCCCCCACAAGCAACTCAGTTTAAGGGGTAATTAGAAATGGACAATAAATGTTGGCCTAGCCAGTAACACCAACATTCCACGAATAAATTCTAAAAATCTATTCGGAGCCAAAGTACAGCAATATAGCAATTCACAGACTGAGAGCTGGCAAGGTCAGCTTTTAATGTGCAGTGAGCCTGCGTAAAATTTTGGTTTGAAGTACTCATATTTTACTCACAATGGAACATGACTGATCAGCAAACAGCCAGTGACAGAATAGAGAAATAGTTCATCAATTCTGTACTAGAGGAAAGAGTAAGTAGAAGACTGGTACTACATTGATGCAAATATTTTGTCAGTTAGGTTTAATAAATACAACTTGAGGGTTAAATGACCACTACACTCAAAGATTAACTTGTTTGCAATGTGTTTAACATGTATTTTAGTAGCTCTTGAATCCTGACAATATTAAAGATTCATGTTAATTTCTGCATACCATGAGTGAAGTTGTAACACAAATCCATATCATTTGAGAACCTCACAGCAAACAATTATACAACAATAATAAATGTATCAGATTTCTTCTAACAGCAGGGGGAAAGAAGAAAACCTCTTAAGTTAGTTATAATCCACCAGTTCTGGAGAGATACAATAGATTTGAAATGTCCCTCCACAGATCTGCCAGAACAGTTTGTTTCAGATTTCTACCAGGAAAGACCTAAAGAGAAAGCTAAGAAGAAGGGACATGAAAAGTCATTGGCAGATAGGATCAAGGAAAATCCTATGGCTTTCTATAGGTATATCAGGAATAAAAGTATGACTAGAGTAAGATTAGGGTCAATCAAGCATAGTGGTGGGAAGTTGTGCATGGAATCGGAAGAGATAGGGGAAGTGCTAAATGAATATTTTTCGTCAGTATTCACACTAGAAAAAGACAGAGACAATGTGGTCGAGGAGAATACTGAGATACAGGCTACTAGATTAGACAGGATTGAAGTTCACAAGGAGGAGGTGTCAGCAATTCTGGAAAGTGTGAAAATAGATATGTCCCCTGGGATGATGAAATTTATCTGTGGATTCTCCAGGAAGCGGGGGGGGGGGGGGGGGGGGGGGGGGGGAGACTGCAGAGCCTCTGACCTTGACCTTTATGTTGTCATTGTCTACAGGAATATGCCAGAAAACTGGAAAACTGGAGGGTGACAAATGTCAACCCTTTGTTCAAGAAGGGGATTAGAGACAACCCTGGTAATTATAGACCAGTGAGCCTTACTTCAGTTGTGGGTAAAGTGTTAGAAAAGGTTATAAGAGATAGGATTTATACTCATCTAGAGAGGAATAAGTTGATTAGGGATAGTAAACATAGTTTTGTGAAGGGTAGATCATGCCTCACAAACCTTTGGAGTTCTCTGAGATGGTGACAAAACAGGTGGATGAAGGTGACAGGTCAGAAAGGATGGTGGAGTGGATAGGTGGGAAGGAAGGTTGGCAGGTAGGACAGGTCATGAGGATGGTGCTGAGCTGGAAGCTTGGAACTGGAGTAAAGTGGGAGGAGGAAAATAAGGAAACTGACCTACCACCTTCATCCCCACTTCCATCCACCTCTTGTACTCTTGGCTATCTTCCCCCCAGGCTCACCCCCTTCCCATTTATCTCTCCACCTCGGAGGCTCCCTGCTTCCATTCCTGATGAAGGGCTTTTGTCCGAAACGTCGATTTTCCTGCTTCTCTGTGCTGCCTGACCTGCTGTGCTTTCCCAGCACCACACTAACCTAGACTCTGATCTCCAGCATCTGCACTCCTCACTTTTACCTATGATTATTGAGGGTCAGTCATCTCAGCTCCAGGACATCGCTGCATTTATTCTGTAGTGTCCTCAGCCCCAACCATCAATGACTTGCCATGCTCCATTAGATCAGAAGTGGGAAGGTTCCCCAATGATTGCACAATGTTCAGCAAAACTCATGATTCCTCAGAAACTGAAGCTTACCATTTCTGCGTATACAAGATAATAGAGCTGGTGTAGGCATGATGGGCTGAATGGTCTCCTCCTGCACTGTAATAATTCTGTAACTCACCAAAGATCCTTCGGCAACAACTTTCAAACCCACGACTTCTTCCTTCTCGAAGGACAAGGGCAGCACATACATGAGAACACTACCATTTGCAAGTTTCCTTCCAAGTCACTCACCACTCTGACATGGAAGTATATTGGTGTTCCTTAAGTATCACCGGTTTAAAATCTTGATACACCCACCCTAATGGCATTGCAGGCCTACAGCACATGGACTGCAGTAATTGGGGATGGTAATAAATGCTGGCCAAACCAGCAACTTCAATATCCCAAGAATGAGTCAGAAAAAACTATTCAATGCAGCAAGACTGAGACAAGAGAAAGGCTTGGCCTGATAAGTGACAACTAACATTTGCACCACACAAGTGCGAGGCAATGACATCTCCAATAAGAGGTTACCTAAGCATCACTCCTGATACAAAAACAGAAAATGCTGGACAAAGTCAGCAAGTTTGGTAGCATTTGCAGAAACAGAAACAAAGTTAACACTTTGAGTCTGATCTGAGTCTTCTCCAGAACACATCACTCTTTGATTTTCAATCACATTAATACACTGTGGTTATAAATGACCAGAACCTGAATTGTACTAGCCGTATATGTAGTTGAGCTGCAAGAGCAGACTGAAAGCTGGGAATTCAGAAGCAATGCAACCCAGTCATCCCAGCGCCTACATACCACAAAACACAAGTCAGGAGTGCGATGGAATACTCTCCACTTATTTGGAAGGTACAGCTAAACACCACCCAAGAACCAGAACACTATTCAGAAGGAAGCACCCACTCGACTGGCACTCCATCCACCACCTTCTATATGCGCTTCTTTCACCACCAATGAAGAGCAATCCACTGCCCGAGCTAACCAAGACTCCTTCAATTGCAGCTTTCAAACTTACAACCTCTACAGGACAAGGGCAAAAGATGCAGGAGGACATTTTAAACTGCAAGTTCCTCAGGAATTATATCGCTATTCCTTCGTGTCACTGGGTCAAAATCCTGGAAGTCCCTCAACAGCAGCACTGTTTATGTACTTAAGTCAAATAGACTTCAGTAGTTCACTGCAGCAGCTCAGCACCATTTTTTCAAGGGAAATTAGGGATCGTAAATAAATGCATAGTGAATAGAAAAAAAACTGAATATCCTCTCTACTGTTTTCAGTTCTCCACCTTCCTTCTCTGCATCGCTTACATTTAGTTCTCTGTGCTTTCTCTGGATCTTCTCACCACCTTGCTGCTGTAAAGTTTTTGCCACTTTGTTATTTACTCTTTGTGCTCAGACATAGAATTATAGAATCCCTACTGTTTGAAAGCAAACTATTTGGCCCATTGAGTCACATCGACCCTCCATACAACATCTCACCCAGACCAACCTACCTACCTTCTTCCTGTCACCATGCATTTTCCCATGGTGAACCCACCTAACCTGCACATCCCTGGACATTATGAACAACTCTCCGACACCATGTCCTACCTCCCACTTGCCCACAACTAAACCGCACCCATCAGGTCAAAATCACTCGCACTGTCCGTGCCCTCACTGCCTCCGGTGATCTCCCCTCCTCAGTCTCCAACTCATAGTCCCCCAACCCCGTACTGCCCGGTTCTACCTGCTCCAAGATCCACAAGCCCAACTACCCCAACCGACCCATCATTTCGGCATACTCCTGTCCCACCGAACTCACCTCATCTTACCTCGACTCCATCCTCGGGTCAGGCACTTCCCACCTACATCCGTAACACCAACCACACCCTCCATCTCTTCTGTAACTTCCAGTTCCATGGCCCCAGTGCTTTATTTTCACTCTAGATGTGCAGTCTTATATGTGTCCATACCCCACAAGGATGGCCTTCAGGCCCTCAGCTTCTTCGTCTCCAACAGACTCATCGAGTCCCCCTCCACCAATACCTTCCTCCGCCTTGCTGAACTGGTTCTCACCCTCTAACTTTTCCTTTAACTCCTCCCATTTTCTCCAAATCCAGGGGGTGGCCATTGGTATCCAGATGGGCTCCAGCCACGCCTGTCTCTTTGTCACCTATGTCAAACAGTCCCTCTTCAGTACTGACACAGGCACTGTGCCCCAACTCTTCCACTGTTATATCGATGACTGCTTCGGTGCAGCGTCCTGCACCAAGGCTGAATTGGTTTGGTTTATCAACTTTGCCCACAACTTCCACCACGTCCTCAAATTCACTTGGTCCAACTTGGACACCTCCCTCCCCTTTTTTGACTTTTCCATTTCCATCACTGGCAACTGTCTCCAGAACGACAGTTACTACAAACCCACAGACTCCCATAACCTCCTCAGGCCCAGTATTCTGCAAGAATTTCATCATCGCATTCTCCCAATTCCTCCGCTTACGCCACATCTGCTCGGACAACGAGACATTCCATTCCCAAGCATCCCAGATATCCACCTATTTCGAACAATGTGCTTTTTCTCCTCTGTCATCCAGACAGCCCTCCACCACACCACCTCCATTCCCCGTTCCACTGCTCTAAACCCCGAACCCAAAACACAATCAAGACAGTGTCCACCTTGTTCTCACCTATCACCCCACCAGTCTCCGGAACCAACGCATTATCCTGAAACACCTCCACCAACTCCAACTAGACCCCACCACCACCTGGCTTGCTGTGTTCTTCCAGTCTCCAGTCTGTCTACTTTGGATTCCAGCTGCAGTTTTTTTATCTCTATTATGAGCAATTGAGCATGGACAATCCATACTGGCCTGCACATCTCTGGAAACTATAAGCAATTCAGCATGTCCAATCCACCTAACCTGTAGTGGTTGGTATATTGGGTCCAGGTAGTGTTTGTTGATGGAGTTTGTGGATGAATGCCATGCCTCTAGGAATTCCCTGGCTGTTCTCTGTCTGGCTTGCCCTATGATAGTGGTGTTGTCCCAGTCAAATTCATGTTGCTTGTTGTCTGTGTATGTGGCCACAAACTCCACCAACAAACACATCGACCTGGACCCAATATACCAACCACTACAGCGGACAGCTGAAACTGACAACCGGAAGCGGCAAGGACAGACCACTATAAATACCGGAAGAAACATCAAAGAAGCGCTTCGCAGGAGGCTCCAAAGCACTGATGATGTCGCCTAGCCAGGGGACGAAACGTTTGCAACAAAAACTCCCAGCTCGGCAAACAGAACCACAACAGAACATAGAACGTTATGGGTGGCATGGAGACTCAGTGGTTAGCACTGCTGCCTCACAGTGCCAGGGACCCGGGTTTGATTCCAGTCTCGGGTGACTGTCTGTGTAGAGTTTGCACATTCTTTCCGTGTCTGCGTGGTTTTCCTCTGGGTGTTCTGGTTTCCTCCCACAATCCAAAGATGTGCAGTTTAGGTGAACTGGCCTTGCTAAATTTCCCATACTATTCAGGGATGTGTAGGCTAGGTGCATTAGTCAGGGGTAAATCTAGGGGGAACGGGTTGCTCTTTGGAGGGTCGGTGTGGACTTGTTGGGCCTAAGGGCCGGTTTCCACACTATAGCGACTCTAGCCACAGTGCAGTACAGGCACTTCGGCCCTCGATGTTATGTCGACCTGTGGAACCAATCTGAAGCCTATCTATCCTACACTATTCAATTTTCATCTATATGTTTATCCAATGACCATTTAAATGCCCTTAAACTTGGCGAGTGTGTTTCACGCCCATATGACTCTCCAAGTAAAGAAACTACCTCTGATATCTGTCCTATATCCATTACCCCTCAATTTATAGCTATGTCCACTCGTGCTAGCCATAGATTCATGCACAAATACACACAGATCTCTCTGTGCCAAAGCACTCTGAAGTTTCTCTCCATTCAAAAGCTGTTTTTCTACTCCTGCAACCAAAATGGATAACCTCACCTTATCCACATTAAATGTTATCTGTCAAATTTCAGTGCATTCACCTAACCTGTCCTCATTCATTTATAATGTTCTTATTTCTTCGTTGCAACTTATTTTCCCACCTACTTTAGTACCATCCACAAAGGTGGCTCAAGAACATTCTATTGCTGCATCCCTATCATTAATACAGATTGTAAATAGTTGAGGTCCGAGACTGAACTTTGTGGCACCACATTAGATACGTTTTGTCAACCAGAAAAACACCCATTTATCCTGACTTTTTGCTATATCCTCTGTTCAAGCTAACCAGTTACCCGTAACCCTCATGTGATTTTATTTTAAGAAATTCATTTACAGGATGAGGGCTTCATTAGCTAGGTCACCAATTATTGCCCATTCCGCATTGCTCAGAGGGCAGTTAAGAATCAACCACAATGCTGTGGGTCTGGAGTCACATGTAAACCAGACCAATTAAGGATGGCAGTTTCCTTCCCTAAAGGACATTAGTGAACCAGATAAGTTTTTCCAACAATCAACAATGGATTGATAGTTCTTAATTAGTTCTTAATTCTAGATTTTAATTGAATTCAATTTCTACCATCTGTCACGGCAGGATTTGAACCTGGGTCCTCAGAACTTTATCTGGGTCTCTAGATTAATACTCCAGTGATAATACCACTTGACTGTCATCTCCCCAGTTTATCTTGTTTATTCACCTTTTGTGCAACACTGTATCAAATGCATTCTTGAAATCCAGATACACTATATCTACAAGCTCCCCAAAGTCCATACTGTTTGTTAAATCTTCAAAGAAGTCCAACTTAATACAAAAAAGTGGAGTTCAAAAATTGACAACCTTGCAAACATTGTTGATTGTTGCAAACACCCATCTGGTTCACTAATGTTCTATAAGGAAGAAAATGTGCCAGCATTACCTGTTCTGGCCAATGTATAACTCCAGATCCACAACAATGTGGTTGAGTCTTAACTGTCCTCTGACATGGCCATGCAAGCTAATCAGTTAAAGGACAATTAGGTATGGACAATAAATAATCGTCTAACCAACAATGCCCACATCACATTAAAAAAGGTAACTAAGCATATTTCGTCACTTCTTGTTAAACACTAACTGATTGAGTATCCCATGGAGTAACTTATTTCACTTGTGGGAAAAATGTGTTTTCCAAAACTTTTATATCCAATTTAGCCTCCATTCTAGGCACCCCATGTCCTCATCTGATTTTCTGATCAATCTGTTCAGAGACATTATTACACACCTCTGAGAGTAGGTGGGACTTGAACCCAAACATCCTTGTCCAGAGATACAGTCATCATATGCTGATGGTCCATAACTGTTTATCTGTTACTCCAGACTGCACCACTAAAGTTCTTTAACATGTCTTTATATTAGCTTGCCCATTATAGGGGAGGTGATGGCCTAGCGATATTATTGCTAGACTGTGAATCCAGAGACCCATGGATTGTTCTGTGGATCCAGGTTCAAATCCTGCCCATCGAAGATGGTGGAATTTGAATTCAATAAAAATCTGGAATTAAGGATTTGATAATGACCACCAAACCATTGTTAATTGTCAGGAAAACCCATCTGGTTTACTAATATTCTTTCGAGAAAGAAACTGCAATCCTTATCTGATCTGGTGTTGATGTGATTCCAGACACACACATTGTGGTTGCCTCTTAACTGCCCCATGGGGGTAATTGCAGATGGACAATAAATGCTGGCCTAACCAGCAATGCCCACATCCTGAATAAATAAAAAAATACAGGGAGAAGATGCTTCTTATCTATTTATTATTTTATACACTGCACAGAGTTCTTGTCGCATACGTGTCTCTACCTCAGGAGGAGGCGGCCTAGGTTCACATCATACCTGCTCCAGCGATGTGATATAACATCACTGAATAAGTTGATAATAAAACATGTACTGTGCTCACATTGTCTACCATTCTCATCTAAAAAAAATCGCAGATACTTTTGTACTTTTATAAATTAGCTACAGTACAGATTTACAGATTAAAGTCGCCAGTAAAGTAAACTAATTTTTAGCAGCAAACTAAGATCATAACTATTCAACTTACAATCCCTATGGCAAAAAACAATGACTTACATATTCTTCATGAATTATCAAATGGAAAATAAGCTCTAAACTGAAAAAAACTTCACACAGTTCTGCAATAATTATACCATAAACTACAGGATCTTTACACTTCTCTCCCTGGATAGTGCAACTGGTATCAACAGAGTCTTTAGTATAAAGTGCTCGTTTTACTGTTTATACTGAAATAACAGCTCATCTCATGTATAAGTTAATCCTGACCTTTGCCCATAAAATCCAATTTTGGTCAATCTTCCATGTATTTCACACTTAAGTTGATCCTCCAACATTTGGCCAAACAATCAAAGGGCGGCACGGTGGCACAGTGGTTAGCACTGCTGCCTCACAGCGCCTGTAGACCCGGGTTCAATTCCCGACTCAGGCGACTGACTGTGTGGAGTTTGCACGTTCTCCCCGTGTCTGCGTGGGTTTCCTCCGGGTGCTCCGGTTTCCTCCCACAGTCACAAAGATGTGCGGGTCAGGTGAATTGGCCAAGCTAAATTGCCCGTAGTGTTAGGTAAGGGGTAAATGTAGGGGTATGGGTGGGTTGCGCTTCGGCGGGTCGGTGTGGACTTGTTGGGCCGAAGGGCCTGTTTCCACACTGTAAGTCTAATCTAAGTCTAATCTAATCTAATCCTAAATTTGCTATTCATCAGCTACCTCTTCCGCAAGCTGATTTCCTCCATCTCTCTGTCCTTCTGCTCATGGCTTCCTCTCCCATGACCTCACTGTAACAGGGATTCCGCAAAAAGGTAGGCAAAGGGAAGGAAGCAATTGAAAGATGTTGCAAGTTGAGTAAGAAAGCAGCAGTGGCATGGAGGAACAGGAGCAAAGAAGGGTAAGCTGGAAAGAATTTTCAAATACAACAGACTGCTGCAAAGTTGCACCAGTCAGGACTTCCTCTCCCTCCTCACCTCAGGGCAAAACAGAAGTAAAGCCACAGTGCTAAAGTACATTGCTCTACCCAAGGACTGCATGAATTTCAACTCCTCAAAAGATTACTCAATCATTAGGCGACCTCTCACATTTTTACATAAAACTCAAAATCAAAAAGCATGGAGCTGGAAAAAGCTCAGCAGATCAGGCAGCATCTGAGGAGCCCTTCATCAGGAATGTGGAGGAGGAAGGGGGCTGAGAGATATATAGGGTAGTGGGGCTGGGGTAAAGGAAGGTGGCATAGCCATAGGTGGATGGCAGGAGGAAGTGATCGTGAAAGGTCAGTAGGGAGTTGGAGCAGATAAATAGGAAAATGGACAGATAGGTCAGGTCAAGAGGGTGGTGCCAAGTTGGACGGTTGGCTCTGGGATGAGGTGATGGTGGTGAGGAGAGATGAAAGAGACTTGGAAATTGGTGAAGGCAATGTTGATGCTGTGTGGTTGTAGGATACCAAGGTAGAAGATCAGGTATTTTTCCTCCAGATGGGTTTTAGATTGGTTTCACAGGTCGGCGCAACATCGAGGGCCGAAAGGCCTGTACGGCGCTCTACTGTTCTACATTCCAGTTGGCAGGTGGCTTTGATTTACATGTTCTTGGGGAATGAGAGGGGGAGTTGAAGTGGTTGACCACAGGATGGTGGGGTTGGTTGGCATGTGCTGCCCACAGATATTCCCTGAACCGCTCAGCAAGTTGGTGCTCAATCTCCCCAATATAAAGGAGACCACATCAAGAGCAGCGGATGCAGTAAATGAGGTGGGAGGATGTGCAGGAAAATCTCTGCCATATGTGAAATGATCCTTTAGGGCCTTGGACAGAGGCAAGGGGGGAGGTGTGTGAGCACAGGTTTTGCACCTTGTGCAGCTGCAAGGGAAGGTGCCAGGTGTGGACAGTGAGTTGTGAGTTGGTGGGGAGCACGGACTTAATGAGGGAGTTGCGGAGAGAATGGTCTCTGCAGAACGCAGATAGAGGGAGGGAGGGCAATATATTTTTGGTGGTGGAGGTCTGACTGTAGCTGGCAAAAATGAACAAAGAAAGAAGAACAAAAAAAATTACAGCACAGGAACACACCCTTCGGTGTTCCAAGCCTGCGCTGATCCAGATCCTCCATCTAAACCTGTTGTCTATTTTCCACCGGTCTGTATTCCTCTGCTCCCTGACCATTCATGTATCTGTCTAGATACATCTTAAATGATGCTACCTTGCCTGCCTCTACCACCTCCGCTGTCAACATGTTGCAGGCACCCACCACTTTCTGCATAAAGAACTTTCCATGTATATCTCCCTTAAACTTCTCCCCTCTCACCTTAAACTTTTGACCCCTAGCTATTCAGTCCCCTATTCTGAATAGCTCTCTTGATTTTGTAGGCCTCAATCAGGTTCACTCTCAACCTCCATCTTTCTAACAAAAATAATCCCAATCTACTTCATAGCTAGCGCCCTCCATACCAGGCAACATCCTGATGAACCTCCTCTGCAACCTCTCCAAAACATCCACATCCTTTTGGTAATGAGGTGACCAGAACTGTAAGCAGTATTCCAAATGTGGCCGAACCAAAGTCTAATACAACTGTAACACGACCTGCCAACTCTTGTACTCAATACCCCGTCCGATAAAGGAAAGCATTCCATGTACTTTCTTGACCACTCAATCAACCTTCAGTGCCACCTCCAGGGTACAATGGACCTGAACACCCAGGCCTCCGTACATCAATTTTCACGAGGGCTTTCATTTACAGTATAGTTCACACCTGAATTGGATCTTCCAAAATGCATCACCTTGCATTCAGTAACAGCAATAACATCATACTCCCAGGTACTAATCCAAGCCCTAAGTTCATCTGCCTTACCTACTACACTTCTTGCATTAAAACAAAAGCACCTCAAACCACCAATCCCTTGGTGTTCATCACCTGCTCCCTGCTACTCTTCTCCTTAGTCATGCTGACTTTGTTATCTAATTCCTTACAGGCTTTAGTTACTACCTCCTTATTGTCCACTGGCCTCTTCATTTGGCTCCCATCTCCCTGCCCAGAGTTGAAATCAGCCCAACAGCATCAGCAAAAATACTCCCAAGTACATTGGTTCCAGTCCAGCCTAAGTGTAGGCTGTCCAATTTGTAATAGTCCTACCTCCCCCAGAATGGCGGAGGATAATGCACCGTATCTGAGATTTGTGGGTGGAATATGAGGACCGGGGGTTCTACCCTTGTTACAGATGGGGTTCGAGAGCAGAGGTGTGGGAAGTGGAGGAAATACTATGGAGGGCATTGTTGATCACATGAGAAGGGAAATTGCAGTGTTGAAATATGGAACGACGTCTCATTTGAACTAAAAATGCCAACTTTTACCCAAGGATATCCAATAAGTATTGTTCCATGGTCAAAGTCAATACCGTTTTTCATTACAAAATAAAAACAACTGAACACAGAAAATCGAAGGGTACTACTGAGTTGTATCATCGGACTGAAAATTAAAGCAAACATTCCCAAGTGATTTTTACCAGCTCTGTCAGAATAACGGAGAATGCATCACCACCTAGTGGTTATATTTGGAACTAATGCTACACTTGTGTACACGGAAGTCTTCAAATGTGCAGACCGGCATAGTGCTGAGTTCATTCTTGCTATTCACAAACATTTCAGTGACCTAATCATTCTGCAATCGTTTTATAATTCTACGCTGCCATCCTGGCTGAAGTGTTCACGAAACAGTGCAGACTGTTAGGCACAAATAGGTTCAGAAGGGGAGAACACAATTCCACTTCACTACAAGTGCATTCATTCAGGTACAGTTCAGGAGATTTTATGACACAGTGTGCAGGAGAGACAGTGAGAGATAGAACACGAAAGAGAGAGTGCGAGAGAGAAAGTGTGAGAGAATGAGAGAGAAAAACAGAAAATAGTGGGATGTGGGAGTTGGGAGGAAGGAAAAAGAAATAGATATGGGGTTTTGCAGGGGTGGAGATGGAGAAAGGGGAGGTGTTTGGGACAAGACAGGGGAGAGCAAGAGGGGAAGCCAACAGATGGAGGGGGTGGTCAGAGTAACAGAAGGAGAGGGCAGAGGGGAGGAAACAGAGGTGGCTGTTTGAGTTGTGGTGATGTCAGGTGGTCAGTGATGTAGTTGGCTAGTTGAGAGTGGGAAGGGGTCATAGTTGAGTAAGTGAGTCATCAAATTGGAGTTAGTCAGCTGGACTGGGGAGGGTTGTCATGTTTTATTGGGAAATTATTCAAGTGGCCAGGCTGGCATTCAAGTGTGAAATTTAGATAGCTGGTTAATTTGTATGTTAACATTTCACAAGAACAGACCTCAGGACAGAAAGATTCACTACCTCCTTGCAAAACAAGCAATTAGTTAAAGAATTTTTTTCAAGTTTTGTAGGAAGTCAAATATTTATTTTAGGTTCTCAGTTGTTCTTGTCACAGACACGAGAACTCCAATTTCAGATGGAGGAAGGTAACAGTTACTTTTATCAAAGTTATAGATTAGTTGATCAGTGACTCTAACTAGCAATATTTTTAAGAGAATAATCAAACTCATACCTGTGAACTAAATATCACTAACTAATCAGCTAAACCTTGAAAATTTGATTCTGGTACGTACAGGTATGTAGGCACTCTGTAACTGTGGTAGCATCAATCAGATATCCATTGCAAAGTCGACACGTGATGTGAGCATTAATATCCCACAGCTTTATCTTCCTAGTCAGCATCTTTGAACCCTAGAAACAAACAAATAAGGTTTTCAATAAAAGTTGCTACATTTTTAAACAGACAATAAATGGCGAATGAAGAAGATCTCAAATTACCACATCATTACAAAGCCTGTCAAAATTTGTCTCATTTGGAAGAAATTCAACAACTCACAGCTTTTACTTTGTGTCTTCCAAATACTAAAAGTCAATTTCACAAACAAATCTTAGAAGTTGAACTCCCACTTTCAAGAAAATGTGAGAATAAATGACAACTACAGCTTAACAAGCTGAAAATTGCGACTGAAAACTATAATTATTTGAGAAAACTCGAATGTTAACAACAGACATTACAACAGGACCAAACTATTGTGGCAAATAAAGTGCTCTGCAGTGTTTTAAGCAGCAATTATTACATGAAGTACAGTTAAAGAAATTATGCTGCAAAGTTGGACGTGTGCACAATCTGGTGGGAAACAGCATGCCTACAACTGGCAATCAAGATGGAAAAACATGATAAATTGACAGCATTTGCTTTGCGAAAAGCTCTTAATGTAATGCCAATGAACTTTATCCAAGGGTCACATTTATTAGGGATTTTATAAATGCACTGTGCAATCGCTGGTGAATTATCTTTCGGCAAGTTATCCATTCAACTCCGAACACTGAATCTAAACAGTACTTCATTGCGTGAAACACCTGATTTAGCATTCATCAACTCCTTTACTAACGTTGTAGACATCTTGAGGACTTCGGACTTTGTGTGAAATGTTTAAGAGTCCCATATCAACTTAATACAAGAGTATTTTGTAGTTTTTTTCGTCCAGTGGAAGAATTAGGAGTTTGAGCTCAACCCAATTTTCTATCGTAGTTGAAAGATTGTTCATAAAAGGCAACTAACATGAATCAACTAGGAGAGAGTGAGGACTGCAGATGCTGGAGATCAGCGTCAAAGAGTGTGGTGCTGGAAAAGCACAGCGGACAGGCAGCATCTAAGGAGCAGGAGAATGGAGTTTCGAGCATAAGCTCTTCATCAGGAATGAGGCTTGTGGCCCAAGAGAAAAATGGGAGAGGGGTGGGGAAGGGGAGGTAGCTGGAAACGTGATGAGTAGATGAAGGTGGGGGTTAAGGTGATGGGTCAGAGAGGAGAGTGGAGTGGATAGGTGGAAGGAAGATGGACAGGTAGGACGGTTCAAGAGGACGATGCCAAGTTGGAGGATATGGGATAAGATGGGAGAGGAGAAATAAAGAAACGTACCCCCACTAACCTACCCTCCACTCCAGCAACTACCCCTGCCACCACAAAAAGTGCAAAACCTGCACCATACCTCCCCCTTATCTCCGTCCAAGGCCCAAAGGATCCTTCCACATCCGACCAGTACTTCCACATACATCATCTACTGTGTCCGTCACACCCAAAGTGGTCTCCTCTACATTGGGAAGACAAGATGCCAACTTGCGGAACGTTTCAGAGAAAAACTGTGGGGCACGCACTAAATAACACCACCACCCTGTGGCCAAACACTTCAACTCCCCCCCTCACTCCACCAAGCTCATGCAAGTCCTGGGCCTCCTTCACCGCCAAACCCTAACCAACCGAAGCCTGGAGGAAGAACATCTCGTCTCCTGCCTTAAGACCTTCCAATCACACTGTATCAATGTGGATTTCACCAGTTTCTTCATTGCCCCTCCCCCCATCTTATATTACTTCCAACTTTCCATCTCAGCACCACCCTCTTGAACGGTCCGACCTGTCCACTTTCCTTCCCACCTATGTGCTCCACCCTCCTCTCTGACATAACACCTTCACCCACACCTTCATCTAACTATCGCATTCCCAGCTACCTTCCCCACAGCCCCAGCCCCCTACCATTTACCTCGCCCCTTGGGCCACAAGCCTCATTCCTGATGAAGGGCTTGTGCTCAAAATGTGGATTCTCCTACACCTTGGATGCTGCCTGACCGGATGTGCTTTTCTAGCACCACACTCGTCGACTCAAATTAATATGAATTAGTATTATACTTGACTATGTGTGCAACACTGTCCACAGAAAGGTCATGTAAGTACATCTGACGTCACGAACTTTGCATCTGGGTTGCCAGAGGGTTTTAGTACATGCAGCTGAAGACGAGGAAATACTATTGGCCACAGAGAAGGGTCAGTCACTCAACCTAATGTTAAAAGTAGCAATGGGGTTTTTACATTTCCAATTTTAAACATCAGTGGCCAGAAAAACAAAGTCAGTCGGTAAATTTCATGGATAATGCCAAAAAATGGCCTACAGTGTAGCAGACGCATTCGGCGCCTGACAGAAGGAAGTTGAATAGCAATAGTTTGCGAGTAATGAGTAGTTAATGCAACGCAGAGCTATGCTCACATCTCACACATGACGACTGATTTTGCTTCCTATTTGCTTAGATCTGATATAGAAGCAGACACATATTTCCTCAACCTAATCAGCACTGTTTTGGTACAAATTATAAAACATAACATATGTATCAAGTTTAAAAATGGAATAAAGTGATCACATTCTCCGGTTCAGTCTGTACTTACACCTTAAAAAATGCAAACCTAATTAGGACAGCTATACATCATCAAAAAAAAAAGAACAATCATGGGGTCATTTACAACACATTGCGTCATTCATGTCATCAAGTTCGCGTCAGCTTTCTGAAGAGTAAGCCAGTCAGTCCCATTCCCCTGTTCTCATCCCATTGCCCTGCAGCACGATTCACTTCAAGTGTCCATCCAAATTCCTTTTGAAACCATTGATGGTCTCTGCTCTGCTCGTAAAAGGTGCTTTAAGTAATTTGGATGATTTAGTGACACAAATAACTTTACCTCGGAAAATCTCCAGGTACTTTTCAATAAATTAAGTACTTTTAAAGTAAAAGAAGAATAATGAAAATTAACCAAATAACGATGTTAGTTGAGAGTTAAATATTGACCCCAGGTTACTGGGAGATGAACGTTTTCTTGGTACTACACTGACATCTGAAATTTGTTGTTCATTAGACAGTCTAAAGTGCTTAGCTGCAAAAGGAGAAGTGATTAGTTACCAAGGCTTTCTTATAAAATTGCCAGGCATAACATTTGTGTCAAAATCCCTGAAACTATGTTCTCATTCAACATTAAAGGAATGACGCAGAATTCATCTTGCAACAACAATGTTTAAATCTGTCACATGAGAAATAGAGTGCAAAGCCACGATCAGAATACATTTTGTATTTTTGAGAGACTGTGGAGGGGCAGATCAGCTGAACTTACCTGGAATGCTAGTTTTGGAAGAAGCTGACATTTATTCAGCACTTCATATGATCTCAACATATCTCAACACAATACTTTTGAAGTGCAATTTCTTATCACTGAGTAAAAAATCAATTTAACAATGGAAACAAAGATAGCCAGTGCTTCAAATATGTGGAAGCTCAAAATCAAAAAAGCATCACTGCACAGAAATATTGCTGCACTGCAGCATTGATGATGTGAGAAGAGTAGCTGTTAGAACACAAAGAATTGTTACAACAGGAAGATACAGCCAAAACTCCGAGATGCTTTGAGATGATACTTTTAAGGAATATATGGGTAAATGAAGAACAATACCTTGCACTTTGACGGAATACAACATCGCAAATTACTTCACAGGAACATTAAAATACAAAATTTGGTACTAAAGTTATATTAAGCTAGATGGTCAAATCTTTCGTCAATTATGTGGGTGGGGGGGATGGTGACTGGAAGACAGTATGAAGCTAGGGAGAGATGATACATGGAGGAATGTGAAAATGTCTGCAGAGGAGTGATAGATAAAACAATAGCTGAAAGTGGGTGATCTTTGTAAAGGGGTGAATAGGGGGTCAGAAGCTCAGCTTGGAGTCAAGTATGATATCAAGTTTGTGAATACTTTGGTTGTTATCAGACACAGGGTTAGTGAGAAAAGAGTTTGCATTGATGACCAAAATCCAAGTCCTTCCTTTGCTCTGTCCAATACTTTGTTGGATTTTAATTCGACCCATAATTAAAGATGGCACAATGTGGAAAATAAATGACCATAATGAAAGACTGTATTCCTAACTTACTTTCTCAAAAGTAAAGTGACTCTGAATGCTACATTGGGAAATTCACACCACATTGAAAATTCAGTCTCTTCAAATTCTGCCTTTTCCAATTCTCATTATAATCACTTTTGCACTTCACAGCTTGAACCGAAGGTCTGAACTTGTACCTCATAGAACATAGCAGCGCAGTACAGGCCCTTGATGTTGCGCCAACCTGTGGAACCAATCTGAAGCCCATCTGACCTACAGTATTCCATTCTCATCCATATGCCTGTCCAATTACCATTGAAATGCCCTTAAAGTTGGCGAGTCTACGACTGTTGCAGTCAGTGTGTTCCATGCCCCTATTACTGAGTAAAGAAACTACCTCTGACGTCTGTCCTATATCGATCATCCCTCAATTTAAAGTTATGTCCTCTCATACTAGCCGTTGCCATCAGAGGAAGAAAGCTCTCATAGTCCAACCTACATAACCTTCTGATTATCTTATATGTCTCAATTAAGTCACCTCTCAATCTTCTTCTCTCTAACGAAAACAATCTCAATTCCCTCAGCCTTTCCTCACAAGACCTTTCCTCCATACCTGGCAAAATCCTAGTAAATCCCCTCTGAACCCTTTCCAAAGCTTCCACATCCTTCTTATAATGCAGTGACCAGAACTGTGTGCAAAACTCCAAGTGAGACCACACCAGAGTTGTGTACAGCTGCAGCATGATCTCATGGTTCTGGAACTCAATCTCTCTACCAATAAAAGCTAACCCACTGTATGCCTTCTTAACACCCTTATCAATCTGGGTGGCAACTTTCAAGATTCTGTGTACCTGGACACTGAGTTCGCTCTGCTCAGAGTCATTGAGATGCACAGCACGGAAACAGACCCTTTGGTCCAACCCGTCCATACCAAGCAGATATCCCAACCCAATCTAGTCCCACCTGCTAGCACCCAGCCCATATCCCTCCAAACCCTTCCTATTCATATACCCATCCAGATGTCTTTTAAATGTTGCAATTGTTCTAGTCTCCACCACTTCCTCTGGCAGCTCATTCCACACATGTAACACCCTCTGTGTGAAAATGTTGTCCCTTAGGTCTCTTTTATATCTTTCCCCTCTCGCCCTGAATCCAAGTGCTCAAGTTCTGGACTCTACACCCCAAGGAAAAAATTTTGTCTATTTGTATGTGTAGCACATAAAAACATTGAGAAGCAGGATTGTATAGAGACCACTAAACTGTGGTTGCAACGCTGGGGATGACATTAAACAGGAAATTAGAGCTGCATACAATAAACTTACACTCTAATTATGGGTGATTTTAATCTGCATATAGACTTGAGCAAAATCAAGTCAGTAAAAATACTGTACAGGAAGAATTTCTGGAGTGTGTACAAAGTGGTTTTCTGGATCAATATGTTGGGGAACCGACCAGAGGACAGGTCATCCTCGACTGGGCATTGTGTAATGGGAAAGGAATAATCGGCAATCTAGCTATGTGATGTCCCTTGGGAAAGAGTGACTTTAATATGATAGAATTCTTCATTAAGGTGGAGAGTGATATAGGTTATTCTGAGACAACAGTGATAAACGTAAGTAGAACAAACTATAGTGGTACAAGGCATGCTGGCTATGATAAATTGGGGATCATTACTTAAAAGGATGATGGTGGATAGACAATGGCAAAGATTGCATGGAGTAACTACAACAATTGCTCATTTCTGTCTGGCACAAAAATATAATGGGAAAGATGGCCTGGTGATGCCAATCAAGAGACATTAGGGATAGCATTAGATCCAAAGAATGGGGAGACAAATTGACCAAAAAGAGCAGCAGACTTAAAGATTGGGAGCAGTTTAGATTTTAGCCAAGGAAGACAAAAGAAAAGATTAAGAGGGAAAAAAACAGAGTTCCAGGATACGCTTATGGTGAAGATCTAAACTGATTATAAAAGCTTTGCAAGTATGTGAGGAGAAAAAGATTAGTGAAGACAAATATAGATTCCTTACAACTGAAAACAGAAGAAGTTATAACTGGGGAACAAAGAGATGGCAAACCAATTAAGTACATATTTTAGTTCTGTCTTCACAAAGGAAGACACAAATAGGTGGTGCACATGGTCTAGTGACAGAGAGGAACTGAAGGAAATCAATATTAGTAAAGAAATTGGGGAAATTGATGGGATTAGAGGCCGATAAATCCCCATGGCCCAATAAACTACATCCCAGTAGAGTTGATATGAGAGAACCAGTGGACGTGGTTTACTTGGGCTTTCAGAAGGCTTCAAATAAAATCCCACATAAATGATTAGTACGTTAAACTAAAGTATATGGGATTGAGGCTACTGTATGACATGGATAGATAACTGGCTGGCATACAAGAAACTAAGAGTAGGAATAAATGGGTCATTTCTGAGTGGTAGCCAATGACCAATGAGGTAGAGCAGGAATCACTTCTTGGACCTTTTTTTTTTAAGATTCCCTACAGTGTGGAAACAGGCCCTTCAGCCCAACAAGTCCATATCGACCCTCTGAAGCGTAACCCAAACAGACTCATTCCCTCATTCACCCCTGACTAATGCACCTAACACTGTGGGCAATTCACCTGACCTGCATATCTTTGGATTGTTTCACAACATACATATACTAATAACTTAGAAGAGAGAACTAAATTTAACATCTACAAGCTTGCAGAGGGTGAGCAGTGAGGAGAACACAGAAATGCTTCAGTGTGATTTGGACAACTTGACTCAGTGGGCAAATGCAGAAATGCAGTATGACAGGTGACATATAAAATGTGGATAATTTGAGATTATTCACTTTGTAGCAAAACAGTAAGACAGATTATCTGAACAGTGATAAGATTGAGAAAAGGGGAGATGCTACGATACCGGAGGTCCCTGGTACACCAGTCACTGGAAGTAAGCATGCAGAGGACAATAGTATGCTGGCTGTTTGAGTATAGGAGCAGAAATGTTTTGCTGCAATTGTACAGGGCTTTGGTGAGACCACATCTGGAATACTACATGTAGTTTGGTCTGCTTACCTGAGAAAGGATGTTCTGGCAACAAAGACATACCAGGCTGATTCCGAGAATTTCAGGACTGATGCATGATGAGAGACTGGATCAGTTGGGATATATTCTCTGGAGCTTAGAATAAGGGAAGATCTCACAGAAGCTCTAAAATTCAAACAGGGCTAAACAGGAAGGTAAAACGCAGGAAGGATGGTCCCAAGGACCAAGGAGACCAGAACCAGGGGTCATGATATGGGGTATGCCATTTAGGATTCAGGCAAAGAGAAACTTCTTCACCCAGGGAATGGTGAGGCTGTGGAATTCTCTGCCACAGAAAGCGAAGCATCTAACATCTACAAAGGGAACAAAATAATAGATGCCTTACGCGAGTATAGAAAGTGCAGGAGGGAGCTCAAGAAAGCAAATAGAAAAGCAAAGAGTGGGCATGATAAAATGATAGTGGGCCAGATCAGGAAGAACCCCAAGATATTCAACAAGTATTGTGATGGTACCATAGCTTTAAGAGATCTATTTTGTCATTTTTTTTAATGATGAGAGGTTGAGACAAAGGTGTGGAGCGTTCTGCTTCAAACCATAAACAGCTTGTGAGGGCTTAGGTTTACTTTTTAAAATGTTGGAACAATAGAAGCAGCCTAAATGAGTGCAGTCAAGCTCCCGCAGACTTTAGTTTTAGCTTTTCACATCCAGTTTCAAGACTCCAGCTGGGTCTTGAAGCTGAATGCGGAAACTGCTTTTCCTCTCTGTTACAGTTAAAAGCTACGGTTCTCTTCCTTCTGCTAGAATTGGATGTGAGGCAATCTATTTTATTGATTTTGCCAAGGGGGCGTTTATGGGATGTTACTATACTGAAACAGGTGCTATTTAGTTGTTAAATAATATTATTCTTTTAAGTTTTTCAATAGAGTTGTTATTCCAATTCTTCTTACTTTTATTTGTATTTTATCTAGAATGTAAAAATAAAGTGTGTGTTGCTTCAAGCCTGTAGTTTTTTATTACAATTGTTAACTGTGAATTATGGCATGAGCAACTCCAGTCTCTAGAGATTTGCTTAACTACCCCTGAGTTCAGGGAGGAACTTACTAGACTTCTGTCCTAAATTAGCTCATGCTTGTGTCTGTCTCACCCAGGAGAATGCATGACTGCAGAACAGAGTGGTTCAAAGATTTCACTGTAAATCTAGGCTACACAGTGTCCACATGCAACAGGTTAAATTGGACAGTTAACATTTTCTAATGCTTTCTCAGCTTCGAGACAGGAGGGAATCAGAAGACGCAACAGTTATCAAGTGACATTTAATCACATTAAGTTATTTGATTCAAAACAGAATCTGCAATGACTGAGGATAAGATAAGATGACTGTTGATCAGCAAGGTACCTGTGTTGCTCTGACACGGAGCACTGCAGTGTAGTCATGTGATGACGTCGGTGCAGATCTCAATGTTTGAGCAGTCGCGTGAAGCACCTGAGGAAAAATTAGAGAAGACATTTAGTTTGTATCATTGTACTCCTGTGATAGCATTAATGAAAGATGACCACTTCCTGTACAACTCTCAGACTGTATGCCAAGCAGAGATTCTGTTGATGTGAACCTCATCAGACAATGAGAAAACCCTATATTTCCACTTTGACAAACACACAGAGTAATCCAGTCCAACTATAAAGACAAGCTGATGAACTGGATAGATGAAATTTAATGCAGTAACGGAAGAAGTGAAGTATTTTGATAGGAAGAATGAGGAGAGGTAATGCAAATACATCAAAATAATTTAAATTGAGTATAAGAACAGAAAACAACAGGGTGCATATGGACAGAAACCTCAAATTGTGACACAGTAAGTTGAAAAGGCTTGGTTTTACAAAGAGACCCAGAAAAGCTTCATCACACCGATTAAGCTGAAAATGTGTTGCTGGAAAAGCACAGCAGGTTAGGCAGCATCCAAGGAGCAGGAGAATCGACGTTTCGGGCATGAGCCCTTCTTCAGGAAGAAGGGCTTATGCCCGAAACGTCGATTCTCCTGCTCCTTGGATGCTGCCTAACCTGCTGCGCTTTTCAAGCAACACATTTTCAGCAGTAACATTGAAGTCAAGATGAATGAATTAGAGACACATGTATAACTGACACCTGGGGAATTTAAATACAGTTAATTAAACAAATCTAGCAAAAAGACAGCATAGAACATAGAACATTACAGCTCAGTATAGGTTCTTCAGCCCTCGATTTTGCGCTGACCGGTGAAACCAATCGGAAGCCCATCTATCCTACACTATTCCATTCTTGTCCGTATGTCTTTCCAATGACAATTTAAATAACCTTAAAGTTGGTGAGTCTACTACTGTTGCAGGCAGTGTGTTCCACGCCCCTACTACTCTCTGAGTAAAGAAACTACCTCTGACATCTGTACTATAACTATCACCCCTCAATTTAAACCTATGTCCCCTCATGCTAGCTATCACCATCCAAGGAAAAAGGCTCTCACTGTCCACTCTATCTAACCCTCTGATTATCTTATGTGTTTCAATTAGGTCACCTTTCAACCTTCTTCTATCTGACAAAAAAAGCCCTCAAATCCCTCAGCCTTCCCTCATAAGACCTTCCTTCCATTCCAGACAACATCCTAGTAAACCTCTTCTGAACCCTTTCCTTCCACATCATTCCCATAATGTGGTGACCAGAACTGTACACAATACTCCAAGTGTGGCCAACACTCAATCCCTCTAGCAATAAAAGCTCACACACCGTATGCCTTCTTCACAACCCTATCAACCTGAGTGGCAACTTTCAGGGATCTATGTACATGGACACCAAGATCTCTCTGCTCATCTACACTACCAAGAATCTTACCAGTAGCCCAGTACTCTGCATTCCTATTGCTCCTTCCGAATTGAATCACCTCACACTTTTCCACATTAAACTCCATTTGCCACCTCTCTGCAGCTTTTCTGTGTCCCTCTGTAACCTACAACACCCTTTGGCACTGTCTACAATTCCAATGACCTTAGTGTCATCTGCAAATTTACTAACCCATCCTTCTAAACCCTCACCCAGCTCAACAGTAGTGGCCCCAAAACAGATCCTTGCAGTACACCACTAGTAACCGAACTCCAGGATGACTATTTCTCATCAACCGCCACCCTGTCTTCTGTCAGCTAGCCAATTTCTGATTCAAACTGCTAAATCACCCTCAATCCTATGCCTCCATATTTTGTACAGTAGCCTACCATGGAGAACCTTATCAAGCGCCTTACTGAAATAAATATATAATAGTGACTGAAACCACCAGATTTCTCACTAATGTGGTTAAGAGAAGGAAAATTATCATTATTCTATGTCTGCGCAATATCAACTTCAAACCCGAACAAACGTGATTACCTTTTAACTGCCTTCTGAATTAGCCAAGAAAATCACCAATTTGTGGTAAATCATTATGAAAATGAATAAGAATAAATTCAACTGGGCAGAAGTGAGGACTGCAGATGCTGGAAATCAGAGTCTAGATTAGAGTGGTGCTCAAAAAGCACAGCAGGTCAGGCAGCATCCAAGGAGCAGGAAAATCAATGTTTCGGGCAATAAATTCAGCCAAATTGTTCATCTTTGATCTAAATACTAGGTTGGATGTGACAAAGTCACACCCAGGCCAGGAAACACAGCAATATCCAACTCTAGAATGCTTGATATGGTCAAAATAATTGATGTGAGGTCAGACAGCATCAGTGGAGCTGGAACGTCGATGTTTCGGGTCAGAGCTGGCAAAGCATCCTGACCCGAAACATCAATTTTTCTGCTCCTCCAATGCTGCCTGACCTGCTATGCTTATTCAATTGGATAATCAGCTGCTTCTGTTTTCTATGCCTCTATGCCCAATGTGCTAGATTCCCCCCATAACCTCTCTGCCTTCCTCTCTTGTTTATGATCCAGTTTATAACCTCCATCTTTGATCAATTGCCTTATGTGGATCAGAGTCGACTGCTACTGCTGGAAAAGCACAGCAGGTTAGGCAGCATCCAAGGAGCAGGAGAATCTATGTTTCGGACATAAGTCCTTCATTTTGCTGATGAACTCTTGACTCGGAGCTCCAGCATCTGCAGTCCTCACTTTCTCCTTACATAGATCACTGTCAAATTTTGGTTTATAAAGCTTCTGTGAAGTTTCCGGAGCTATTTTAGGTTGTTACCAAATAAATCCAGGTGTTCTGGTTTTAGACCAATCCCAGATACAAGCTTCTACTGACCATCAGAGCTTCATGGTCCAAATTCTCATGAACTATTGATTTCACCTTTTAAAATATTTATGTGTATATTGTAGCATTTCCCATATTAAAATTACGGCATTTCTTAAGAGTCTAGATAACAGATACAAGAAACAGGAAGAAAATTAGAACTTTTATGATGCACTTGATTGAAAAAGAGTTTAGCATTCTGTCTAGTACCGTAAATAAAGCAAAATTATTTTGATGTGTGTTAATTTTCTCATAGTTGTGCAACATTTGTGCATGGTTAACCACAAAAGTTAATGTGGCCCAGTGACAGTGAAGGAATGGATATACATACCTCTGGAAGTGGTGAGACTTGAACCTGGCCCAAAGGTAGAGACACTGCCACTGGAACACAACCCCTCCAAGAAAAAACTATACTTGCAGTTGGGATGGTGTGTGATCCACAGAAAACTTGTTGATTGTGATATTCCCAAGCCTCTGCCACCAGTGTCCTTCCAGATTATAGAAGTTGCAGATTTAAAAGGTATTTTCAAAGGAGCCTGATTTTTGAATGGTAGACACAACTGCCACTGTGCATCAGTCATGAAGGGAGTCAATGCTGAAGGTGGTAGATCAGTTACTTAGCAAACATTACGTTTTATCCTGGATGGTGTCAAGGCTCCTGAATGCTGTTGGAGCTGCAGTAATTCAGGCAAGTGGGTGTACTCCGATTACGACATTTATGTCTGGTCAATCATGGACAGGCTTTGGGGAGTCAGGAGGGAAGTTACTTGCAGTAGAATCCTTAGCCTTAGGCCTGGCCTTTTAAAAATTTATTCATGGGACACAGGTATTGTTAGCTATGGCAGCATTTATTTCCTAATTTTATTTCCCCTGGATGTGGTGATGGTCATGATAGGGCTGCTGCCTTAAAATAGAGGAGGCGAAAGGAGCATGGGGACACACCGTGCTTTATGGACCGAGTTCCAAGGTTTCTGATATAGTCCCGTCAGTGTGGCATGCACTTGGAGAAGAACTTACAGGTGGTTCTGTCCAATGTGTCTTGTTTCATACAGTACTTAAATGGTCTTCCAAGAAAGTCTAGTCAGTGGCACCCCTCAGAATGTTAATAATGGGAATTCAGGGACAGTAATGCCATTGAAAATCAATGGCCGATAGTTAGGTCCTCTCACTGTTGATCACTGCCTGGCAACTGTGAGATGCAAATGTCATTGTCACTTATCAGCCCAAACTTGAATGTTGTCAATTCTTGTTACATACAGACGTGGACTGATTCACTATCATCAACAAACATTCCCAATTCTGACCTTATGATGAAGGGAGGGTCATTGATGAAGCAGCTGAAGATGGAACATAACTGAAAGAATCGCCTACAGAGATCTGCTGGTGCTGAGATGACTAACCTTCAATCATAACCATCTTCTTTTTTGATAAACAGAATCACAGAAAAGAGTAGTAGTCCATTTGGTCCAATGAGTCTGCTCTGTCAATCAGAATCATCATGGTTCATCATCCAACTCAGAACACTGTTCCCACTTTCTCCGTATACCTTTTGATCCCCATTGCTCCAAGAAATGTCTCTCTTTCTTGAAAACATTTTATGTTTTGGCCTCAATCACTTTCTGTAGCAGAGCACTTTCCGTAGGCTCACCACTTGCTGAGTGAAGACGCTTCCCCTTTGCTCAGGTATATACGAGCTAAGCATGATTCAAACAAACAGAGTGTGTTCTCGGATTTCCATTGACTCCAATTTTGATATGTCTTTTGACACTATTATCTGGCAATGCAGTTTTCACGTCAAGTACAGCACTCTCACCTCAGGTGTGGAGTCCACTTCTTTTGATAATATTTTGATTAAGGCTACGATAAGGTCAGGAGCCAAGTTTTCCCTGCAGGATCCAAACTGAGGGTCAATGAGCAGATTATATCTTTAGACACACCACTTCAATGGCCCGATGGGGTGGCAATTGGCTAATTTGGGTTTGTTCTAAAATGTTTCCACAGAATTTACCTAACAATTGTAGCTATACTCAAACTGCTTGGTAGGAATGTGGCAAGATCTGGAGAACACATCTGCAGAACTACAGCTGGATTGTGTTAGTTCCCAACACTTTTGCAAAATCCAGCACTCCAACTGTTTGGAGATTGAATTGAATTGGGTGAAGACTGGTATATGAGATACTGGGAACCTCTGGAGGAGAGGTTTTTTGTTCAGCAATGCAGGTGAGAGTGATCAAATTATACTCTGGGAAGGTGAGTAAAGGCCATAAATACTTACTCCTGGGCCTTCATTTCGGCAGCAAAGCTGAGTGGGAGCAGACAAATTACACTCTGAGAAGATGAGTGAACTGATATATTTGGGCAGTGACGAAACCTGAGTTTCCCACCTGCCCTCCTCTGATGAGAAAAAAAAAGATTCTGCAGCATGTTGACATGGTAAGGTTTTTCTTTTTTATCACGTGCTGCTAAGTAATGTGATTAGTAAAGTTTTCTTTTCATTTATCGATTTTACCAAGCTAGAAGGTTCATTTTCAAACATTTCATTTCCATACTAGGTAACATTATCAGTGAGCCTCCAGATGAAGCACTGGTGGTATGGCCCGCTTTCTATTTGTGTGTTTAGGTTTCCTTAGATTGGTGATGTCATTAGTGGGCGGCACGGTGGTTAGCACTGCTGCCTCACAACGCCAGAGACTCAGGTTCAATTCCCGCCTCAGATGACTGTGTGGAGTTTGCACGTTCTCCCCGTGTCTGCGTGGGTTTCCTCCGGGTGCTCCGGTTTCCTCCCACAGTCCAAAGATGTGCGGGTCAGGTGAATTGGCCATGCTAAATTGTCCGCAGTGTTAGGTAAGAGGTAAATGTAGGGGTATGGGTGGGTTGTGCTTCGGCGGGTCAGTGTGGACTTGTTGGGCCGAAGGGCCTGTTTCCACACTGTAAGTAATCTAATCTAATCTTAAAAAAAATTTCCTGTTCTTTTTCTCAGAGGGTTGTTAATGGCATCCAAGTCATGTGTTTGTTGATAGAGTTCCAGTTGGGGATGCCATGCTTCGAAGACTTCTCATGCGTGTCTCTGTTTGGCTTGTCCTAAGATGGATGTGTTATCCCAATCGAAGTGGTGTCCTTCCTCTTCTGTACTAGAGAGAGTGGGTCATGTCATTTTGTGGCTAGCTGACGTTAATGCATCCTAGTGGCTAGTTTTCTACCTGTTTGTCCAATGTAGTGTTTGTTACAGTCTTGTAAGGTATTTGTAAATGACATTAGTTTTGCTTCTTGTCTGTCATAGCGTCTTCCAAGTTCATTAGCTGCTATTTTAGTGTGTTGGTGGGTTTGTGGGCTACCATGATGTCAAGAGGTTTGAGTTGTCTGGCAGTTATTTCCAAGATGTCTTTGATATAGGGGACAGTGGTTAGGGTTTCTAGTCGTGTTTATGTCTGCTTGTTGGGGTTTGTTGCAGGAGGGTTTCATAGAGCAGTATGTAAATAGTCCAACTCGGGAAGGGGCCAAACTGGACCTGGTGTTGGGGAATTACTTTGGGAATAGTGATCACAATTCCTTAAGTTTTAGAATATTCATGGACAAAGATGAGAGTGGTCCTAAAGGAAGAGTGCAAAATTGGGGGAAGGCCAACTATAGCAAAATTCGGCAGGAGCTAGGGAGTGTCGATTGGGAGAAGCTGTTTCGGGGTAAATCAACATTTGATATGTGGGAGGCTTTTAAAGAGAAGTTGTTTAGAATGCTGGATAGACATGTCCCTGTGAAAAGGAGGGATAGAAATGGCAAAATAAGGAAACATGAATGACAGGTGAAATTGAGAAACTACCTAACAGGAATTAGGAAGCATTCTGAAGGTCTAGGTGACTGAAAACAGGCGAATCTTTGGAAGAATATTGGGAAAGTAGGACCAACCTGAAAGAAGGAATTGACAGGGCTAAAAGGGGTCATGAGACAACTTTAGCAAAAAGAGTGAAGGAAAATCCCAAAGCCTTTTATTTGTATATAAGGAGCAAGAAGGTAACGAGAGAAAGGGTTATTAATAAGACCACAAGACATAGGAGTGGAAGTAAGGCCATTCGGCCTATCGAGTCCACTCCACCATTCAATCATGGCTGATGGGCATTTCAACTCCACTTACCCGCATTCTCCCCATAACCCTTAATTCCTCGAGACATCAAGAATCTATCAATCTCTGCCTTGAAGACATTGAGCGTCCCAGCCTCCACTGCACTCTGCGGCAATGAATTCCACAAGCCCACCACTCTCTGGCTGAAGAAATCTCTCCGCATTTCTGTTCTGAATTGACCCCCTCTAATTTTAAGGCTGTGTCCACGGGTCCTAGTCCCCTCGCCTAACCGAAAAAAGTTCCTAGCGTCCATCCTTTCCAAGCCATGTATTATCTTGTACGTCTCTATTAAGTCTCCCCTTAATCTTCTAAACTCCAATGAATACAATCCCAGGATCCTCAGCCATTCCTCGTATATTAGACCAACCATTCCAGGGATCATCCGCGTGAATCTCCGCTGGACACGTTCCAGTGCCAGTATGTCCTTCCTGAGGTGTGGGGACCAAAACTGGACACAGTACTCCAAATGGGGCCTAACCAGAGCTTTATAAAGTTCAGTAGCACAACGGTGCTTTTATATTCCAATCCTCTTGAGATAAGTGACAACATTGCATTCGCTTTCTTAATCCCGGACTCAACATGCATGTTTACCTTTAGAGAATCCTCGACTAGCACTCCCAGATCCCTTTGTACTTTGGCTTTACGAATTTTCTCACCGTTTAGAAAGTAGTCTATGCTTTTATTCTTTTTTCCAAAGTGCAAGACCTCGGGTTGGCCCACTCAAGGACAAAGGAAGGAAATTATGAGTGCAGTCAGGGAAAATGGGTGAGAGTCTCAATGAGTACTTTGCAAAGATTTTCATAAAACATAGAACATTGCGGCGCAGTACAGGCTCTTCGACCCTCGATGTTATGCTGACCTGTGAAACCAATCTGAAGCCCATCGAACCTATACTATTCCATTCTCATCCATATGCCTATCCAATGACCATTTAAATGCCTTTAAAGTTGCCAAGTCCACAACTGTTGCAGACAGGGCATTCCATGCCCTTACTACTTTGAGTAAAGAACCTACCTTTGACATTTGTCCTATATCTATCACCCTTCAATTTAAAGGTATGCTTCCTCGTGCCAGCCATCCCCATCCGAGGAAAATGCTCTCACTGTCCACCCTATCTAATCATCTGATCATCTTTACCGAGGAGGGGGTCCTGACAGATATTGAATTGCTCTCGGTCAAGTCAGCATAAGAAGAGAGGAAGTGTTGGGTAATCTAAAAGGCATTAAGGTGGACAAGTCCCCAGGTCCGGATGGGATCTATCCCAGGTTACTGAGAGACGCGAGAGAGAAAATAGATGTAATCTTAACAGATATCTTTGCAGCATCTTTGAACATGGGTGAGGTCCAAAAGGACAGGAGAATTGCTAATGTTATCCCCTTGTTTAAGGGCAGCAGGAATAATCCAGGTAATTACAAACAGGTGAGCCTGACAACAGTGGTAGGGAAGTTGCATGAGAAGATACTGAGGGATTGGATCAATTTCCATTTGGAAGAAAATGTTTTTTATAGTGATAGGCAACATGGTTTTGTGCAGGGAAGATCATGTCTTACCAACTAAATTGAATTCTTTGAGGAAATAACAAAGTTGATTGATGAGGAAAGGGCTGAAGGTGTCACAGACATGAACTGTTCCAACATTGGAGATAATTACAGTTAATGGAAGAAATCATGGAGGAGGAATTTGCAAAGTCAACCTTTTTCCGGTGCGAGGTGGTCCATCCAGTTTAATTCTTTTGAGACATTTTTGCAGTTTAATATTTGCTAGGTCATTTCAAAGAACAGTTAAAATCAACCATATTGCAATAGATCTGGAATCACGTGGACCAAGCAGCTAAGGACTGCAGATTTTTTTTTATTATTAGTGATCCAGATGAATTTTTATGATAATTGCCTATGGTTTCATGGTAATCAGTAGACTGTAATTCCAAATATTCAAATTCAAATTTCACCATCTGCCGTCAGATCATTAATTTGGTCTCTGGATTATAAATCCAGTGACAATAAAGAAGGAAGCATATTAAGGTAGACAGGATAGATCGAGTGAAGAGTATAAAGGCAGTAGGAGTATATTTAAGAGGGACATCAGGAGGGCAAAAAGGGGACATGAAATAGCTTTGGCAAATAGAATTAAGGAGAATCCAAAGGGTTTTTACAAATACTTTAAGGACAAAACAGTACCTAGGAAGAAAATAGGGCCCCTCATAGATTAGCAAGGTAGCCTTTGTGTGGAGTCGCAGAAAATGGGGGAGATACTAAACGTGTATTTTGCATCAGTATTTACTATGGAAAATGATATGGAAGATATAGACTGAAGGGAAATAGATGATGACATCTTGCAAAAATGTCCAAATTACAGAGGAGCAAGTGATGGATGTCTTGAAATGCGTAAAACTGGATAAATCCCCAGGACCTGATCAGGTGTACCCTAGAACTCCGTGGGAAGCTAGAGAAGTGATTAATAGGCTACTTGCGGAGATATTTGTATCATTGATAGTCACAGGTGAGGTGCCGGAAGACTGGAGGTTGGCTAACATGTTGCTACTGTTTAAGAAGGGTGGGAGGGACAAGGCAGGGAACTATAGACCAGTGAGCCTGACATCGGCAGTGGACAAGTTGTTGGAGGGAATCCTGAAGGACAGGATGTACATGTATTTGGAAAGGCAAGGACTGATTAGGGATAGTCAACATGGCTTTGTGTGTGGGAAATCATGTCTCACAAACTTGATTGAGTATTGTGAAGAAGTAACAAAGAGGATTGATGAGGGCAGAACAGTAAATGGACAAGGTTCCCCATGGGAGACTGGTAAACAAGGTTAGATCTCACAGAATACAGGGAGAACTAGCCATTTGGATACAGAACTGGCTCAAAGATAGAAGACAGAGGGTGGTGCGGAGGGTTGTTTTTCAGACTGGAGGCCTGTGACCAGCGGAGTTCCACAAAGGTAGGTGCTCGGTCCTCTACTTTTTATCATTTACATAAATGATTTGGATGCGAACATAAGAGGTACAATTAGTAAGTTTGCAGATGACACCAAAATTGGAGGTGTAGTGAACAGCGAAGAGGGTTACCTCAGATTACAACAGGATCTGGACCAGATGGGCCAATGGGCTAAGAAGTGGCAGATGGAGTTGAATTCAGATAAATGCGAGGTGCTGCATTTTAGGAAAGCAAATCTTAGCAGGACTTATACACTTAATGGTAAGGTCCTAGGGAGTGTTGCTGAACAAAGAGACCTTGGAGTGCAGGTTCATAGCTCCTTGAAAGTGGAGTTGCAGGTAGATAGGATAATGAAGAAGGCGTTTGGTATGCTTTCCTTTATTGATCAGAGTATTGAGTACAGGAGCTGGGAGGTCATGTTGCGGCTGTACAGGACATTGGCTAGGCCACTTTTGGAATATTGCGTGCAATTCTAGTCTCCTTCCTATCGGAAGGATGTTGTGAAACTTGAAAGGGTTCAGAAAAGATTTACAAGGATGTTACCAGGGCTGGAGGATTTGAGCTATAGGGAGAGGCTGAACAGGCTGGGACTGTTTTCCCTGGAGGCTGAGGAGTGATCTTATAAAGGTTTACAAAATTATGAGGGGCACAGATAGGGTAAATAGACCAAGTCTTTTCCCTGGGGTCGGGGAGTCTAGAACTAGTGGGCATAGGTTTAGGGTGAGAAGGGAAAGAGAGACCTAAGGGGCAACGTTTTCACACAGAGGGTGGTATGTGTGTGGAATGAGCTGCCAGAGGAAGTGGTGGAGGCTGCTACAGTTGCAACATTTAAGAGGCATTTGGATGGGTACATGATAGGAAGGGTTGTAAAGACCACTTTTACTTTCCTTTGTTTTGGATTATAGATCAAAGTGAGAAAAGGACTGCTTGAAACCAACGATCGCGTAATAAGTTGCTGCACTATTAAAAATAAGTCATTCAAACTCATTGTGTTTACAGTATTGCTGCTTTGTTCAAGCAGTCGGGGAAGTTCTAAGATACTGCAGCACTGTGAACATGTGCCAAGCAAGCTTCACCCACAGACAGACTACCCATTGCTTTTTGCAGTCAAGTTCATTTTGGATGCCAAGAGTCACCAGCAAGAAAAAGCCTCTGATTGAATCCAAGATAGGTGAGCAGAGCATGTGAACACCACAGAGGGAGAGCCTCAAGACTCAGCCTTTTCTTTTGCACTAACTTACTGGGCTCCTCCCTCATTGAGAACAAAGATATTTGTGCAGCTTCCTCCTCCTCGAGCTAGTTGATGAATTATCCACTGTCATTCATGACTGGATGTGGCAGGGCTGCAGAACCTGGATCTGATCCGTTGGTTGTGGAATTGTTTAGCCTTGTCTATTGCTTGCAGCTTCTGCTGTTTGCCATTCAAGTGGTCCTGTGTTGTAGCTTCACCAGGTTGACACCTCGATTTTACAAATGCCTTGTGCTTTTCATTGAAGCTTGGCAGGGTAGATGTTTCAAAGATGTTTCCCTTGTAGAGGAATTTAGAATGCGGAAATCAGTGAATGTATTCATCTCTACCAGAAAATCAGAAGTGATGGGACTTAGACAGGAAAGTAAAGTCACAATCACATTTGCAATGGTCAGTCTGTAAAATGATTTGGTGGAGCAGGCTCAGTGGGACCTGACAGGCCCCTTTCTGCTTTTACTTCTTCACAATTTACAAAGTTAGTGTCCTTGCCCCCAGACTTTTGAAATGTTTGATTTTCAAAAGGTTTATACAATTTCCTCTAATTATGGATATGACATAGTGCCATTCTCACTGGTCTAGCAAACCATGGGCTCAGTTTGATGCTCTGGGGAGATGGATTCAAATCCCACCACATCAGCTGGCAGAGCTCATGTTTAAGCCACCTTGAATTGAAAGCCAAGCTCCGTAATAGTAACCACAAAATCACTACTGACTGTAAAAACCACATCTGTTCACTACTGTCATTTAGGGAGAGAAATCTGCTGTCCTTTCCTGGGCTGATCCACATGTGACTCTCAACCTGCCCTCTGAAATAGCTGGGCAAGCCACTCTGATCAAGGCCAATTAGGAATGGGCAACAAACACTGACCTTGCCAATGATGTCCATTTCTATGAAAGAATAAATTAAAGCTATCATGAATTCTGCTCCCTTCAATGATTCTGGGCAGAAGTCCATTTCCAAGCAACACTAACATGTGGAACACTTGCTCATTTAAGAACCAAATGTCCAGGCTGAATAGAAACAACTGAATGAAGTGGACAACTTTCAAGGACCAACAACTCGGCCAATTCAGTACGCATCCTTGGAGGAAAGTCTTCACAGTATCAAACTTTTAATTTCCCAAAGCATGTCCACCATCAACAAAGCACAAATCAGGACTGTAATAGAATATTCTCTACATGCCTGGTTGAGAACAGCTCCAACAACTTTCAAGAAGCTCAACATCATCCAGGTCAAAGCACCTTACTTAATCAGGAACCCATGACCAACGTAAACATTTACTCCTTCTGCTAATAGCACAGAAAAGCAGCAGTGTCCACCACAAACAAGGTCCAGCAGAAACCGAGCAAGCACATTTCAATGGCACAAACCCATGACCTCTCCCACCAAGAAGGATAAGACTACTAAATACATGGGAACAACATCACCTGAAAGCTCTTCAGAGTCATACATCATCCTGACTTGAAATCACATCATTCCATCACTGTAGTTGGGTAGAAGTCTGGAACTCCCATCCTAACAGCACTTTGGCACACATACACCTAAAGAACTGTTTCAAGCAGAAAGCGCTCTGCCAATTTTTAAAGAGCAATTAAGGGTGATCAGCAAATTATGGCCTTGCCATGAACACCCCCCCGTTCATTGCAAAAAAACAACTATTAACGTCACTAGCTCCTGTACTACCTCATTATCTGCACAACAGCATCAGCATTCCCAAAGAGAGACTGACACAAACCAGGAGCCAAGAATACAGAATTCTCTCATTTTGCAACAATCCTTCACTGCCTTCATTGGCAACTGCTGGTCGGTGCGTCAAAGGTATACCACATGATTATGGGAAAGTTTTGAATCAAATTAAATGCAGAAAAACCCTTCCTGATGAAGGGGTTTTGCCCGAAACGTCGATTCTCCTGTTCATTGAATGCTGCCTGACCTGCTGTGCTTTTCTAGCACCACATTCTCAATTGCATAAAAGCATTGTCTAGTCAAGGAAAATTACTGGTTTAACAGCAGAGGATAGGAGTTGGCTACCAAGTTCTAATACAAATGACTGTGACTACAAATCCAAAAGGTAAAGTGTCAAAATGAACAAGCTAAGAAAGACAGAGACTCTCAGAAAATAGTAAGCAGTGTCAGTGAAGGCCTAACGCATCACAAGCAGGATCAAAGCAACTCTGGAATATTAGCCAACATTGTGCATATAGCACTGGAATGTTCAGAAGCACCAGCCATTTTGTACTAGAGAACTGGCAAGGATGCCACACAGGTGTGGAGCACAGGCAAAAATCGGCCACACCACCGTACTGGAGAATCAGCCACATCGCACTAGAGATTGAGCAAGCATCAGCCACATCTAGCTGGAGCACTAGCAAGTATCATTAACATGGTACTAGTCCATGAAGTAGCACTGTTAATTGCACTGAATGATAGCAAGCACCATTCACACTGCCATGGAATAATTAATTAATAGAACAGAGGAGCATTCGCAATCATACTTAATTAACACAATACTGTAGCATGGAGAAGTACTATATCAATGGAAAATTGCAGCACAAAGAAAATGTTGCAAATCAGAAGGTATTTTAATTTTCATTTCATATTTTGACATTGAAAAATAAGTTATTAAAAGAGGCCTTGATTTGATCTCTTGTGCTTAGAGGATTGCAAACTGCCGTGATTTTCACTCGTTGCATCAAATTACAAGATCCAAAACAAGTCACAGTAAAGCATCCCAGAGTTCTGAAGTAACGACAAGCAAATTACATAGAAGTAAAAAAAACGCAGAGCAACAAAAATAACGGATTGTAGACTCATTCAAACTATTATTAAATTGAACATTTACCAAAAGATCCAAGAAATAATTTTCTTGCGTATTTTAAACCTAATAGCATATATTTTAGATTATATTATATTAGATTAGATTACTTACAGTGTGGAAACAGGCCCTTCGGCCCAACAAGTCCACACAGACCCGCCGAAGCACAACCCACCCATACCCCTACATTTACCCCTTACCTAACACTACGGACAATTTAGCATGGCCAATTCACCTGACCCGCACATCTTTGGACTGTGGGAGGAAACCAGAGCACCCGGAGGAAACCCACGCAGACACGGGAATTGAACCCGGGTCTCAGGCGCTGTGAGGCAGCAGTGCTAACTACTGTGCCACCCACATTTTAACATTTAGATTTCTTCAATGGGCAAAATATCAAATATTTACCACAATGCCCTCTCCATTCAACAAACCTCAACCTCACCACATCCCCAACAGCCACAGAGTCATTAAGCATGGAAACAGACCCATTGGTCCAACCAGTCAATGCCAACATAACCCAAACTAAACTGGTCCCACCTGCCTGTGCTTGGCCCTTACCCCTCCAAACATTTCTTATCTAAATGACTTTTAAATGATGTAACTGGACCCGCATCCAACACTTTCTCTGGAAGTTCATTCCACACATGAACTGCTCTCTACGTAAAAAGAAATTGGCCCTCATATCTTTTCTTAAATCTTCCTCCTCTCACCTTAAAAATATGCCTGCTAGTCTTGAAATCCCCACACTAGGGAAAAGACACTTTCCATTCACCTCATCTATCCTCCTCATGATTTTAAAAATCTCAAAATCACCCCTCAACCTCTGATGCTCCAGTTGAAAAAGTCCCAGTCTGATTCCCCATTAGTCAAATTCTCCATTCCTAGCAACAGCCTGGTAGATCGTTTCTGAACCTTCTTGAGCTTAATAATATACTTCCAATGACAGGGAGGCCAGAACTGGACACGGTACTCCAGAAGAGGCCTCACTGATGTCCTGCACAACCTCAACAGATCGTCCCAACTCCTATACTCAAAGGTCTGTGTAATGAAAGCAAGTGACCAAAAACTACATCTCCAACCTTTCTGAGCTCTGACAATAGAACTGTCAACTCTCCCCACAGATGGAACGCAAAGTTTTGTTCCAGGATTTTCTGCTGTTATAACAGATGCTCTACAATGGATGACCTTCCAGCTTACAGAAAGTGTGAAGTGAATCTCCCAGGGGTACCCAGAAAGAGAATAATGCACTGCATCCCTGTTATATCTTTCAGCAGCTGCAGACAGCAGCATTTCACTACAATATAACTGTCATTTTTTTTTATTTAGCAATCATTTAGCTTAATGAACCATTTTTAGTTTAAAAACTATCAGATGTTTTGCATTAAAGATGCCGTTTTAGTTTTAAAGTCAGAGGTCTACAGCACAGAAAAAGAGCCTTTGGCCCATCGAGTCTGCATTGGTCATAAACAACCACCTAACTATTCTAATGCCATTTTCCAGCACTTGGTCCATAGACTCGTTTGCCTTGGCATTGCAAGTGCACATCTAAATACTTTGTCAACGTAACCGTACCACCCTTATAGGCAGTAAGTTCCAGATTCTCACTATCCTCTGGATGAAAAAGAAATGTCCTCACATCTACCCTAAATCTTCTGCCCCTTACCTTAAACCTATGTCCACGGTCTTTTCTTCCTGTCAACTCTGTCTAATGTCCCTCATAATTTTATACATCTCAATCATGTCTCCTCTCAGTCTACTTTGTTCTCAGGAAAAAAGCCCCAGTTTGTTCAATTTCTCTTCATAACAAACTGTCCTGCTTGAATTCAGTTCCATAAGACCATAACATACACGAACAGAATTAGGCTTTTCAGTCTATCGAGTCAGCTCTACCATTCGATCACGGCTGATTTGTTTCTCAACCCTATTCTCCTGTCTTTTCCCTGATCCCTTGATGCTCTTAATAATCAAGAACTTATCTGTTTTAAATACACTCAATGACTTGATCTCCACAGCCCACTGTAGCAATGAATTCCACAGATTCACCACCCTCTGGCTGAAGAAATTCCTCCTCTTCTCAGTTCCAAAGGGTCATCCCTTCACTCTGAGACTGTACCTTCAGATCCTAGTGTCTCCTGCATGTCCACTCTATCCAGACCTCCCAGTATTCTCTAAGTTTTAATCAAATACCCCCCTCATCCTTCTAATTTGCCAACAAGTACAGACCCAAAGTCCTCAACTGCTCATATGACAAACCCTTCTTCCTCAGGGATCATTTTTGTAAACCTCCTCTGGACCCCTTCCTTCCTTAGATACAGGGCCCAAAACTGCTCACAATATTCCAATGTGGTCTGACTGAAGTCAGTCCAGTGTCAACAGTAGATTCATATTCTTGCCCTCTTGAAATGAATGCCAACATTGCATCTGCCTTCCAAACTCCCAACTGAACCTGCATGTTAACCTTAAGAGAACGCTGAACTAGGACTCCCAAGTCCTTTGTGCTTCAGGTTTCTGCAGTTTTTCCCCATTCAGAAAAGAATCTAAGCCTTTATTCTTCTCGCCAAAGTGCATAACCTCATATTTTCCCACATTGTATTCCAACTGCCACTTCTAGGCCCACTGTCCAAGCCTGTCCAAGTCCTTCTGCAGCCTCTCTGATTCCTCAACACTCTCTGTTCTCCCACTTGTCTTTGTGTCATCTGCAAACTTTGCAACAATGCCCTCAGTTCCTTTGTCCAAATCATCAGTGTATAAAGTGAATACTCATGGTCCCAACATTGATCCTTGTGGAACTCCGCTCGTCACCAATTGCCATCTTGAAAAATACCCATTTACCCCAAGTCTTTGCCTTCTGTTAGTCTGCCAATCCTCTATCTATGCCAGTACCTTGCCCCTAACACTATGAGCTCTTATCTAAAAGCCTCCCTTGCAGCACCTGTCAAAGGCCTTCTGTCTCCTCCAGTACAAAGCACTAATTCCTAAACTTCCTACATTAGTCTGATCAGTTAACGTTGCCATGCTTTCTAATGAAACTGGCAATGCCACCAAAATGTCCCATTCCGTCCTCGGGCACACATTGCCAGTCAAGATTGATGCCAAGTTCAAGGACTTTTTATTCCGAGATACCACACCAGTGTAATATTGAGGGTAACTGACTGGGTGCCGGTGATACTGAGTTGACTTGTTACAGGTGTCTCAACAAAGGTAATTTTCCAAACAACACTGGAGAAGACTCTCAAACCAGTACTTCTGGCTGGGAAATGCATATGTGCCAATTTTGTGGTGAGGAAAGGACTGGATATGATGCACTCTATAGTCAAAATTCCCACATCACCCGATGCAAAGACAAAATGCTCCAGGGCTGAGCCAGGTGGTGGCAGCCAGCCTCCATAGAATATTACCGACAGATATGCCTGGAATCAGAGCAGACGTAGGCCATTCAGCCCCTCTGCCATTCAACTCCACTTCACCACTTTTTTCCTCAAAATATGATTCCATTCCCGATTTAAAATCTGCTATCTCAGCCTTAAATAAACAAAACAACTCAGCCTCAACGGCCCTCTGCAGTAAAGAATTCCACATTCATTACTCTCAGAAAAACATCCTCATCTCAATAGTAAATGGGTGGCCCTTACTCTGAGATTATGCCTCTGGTTCTGGGCACTCCCAAGAGAAAACAACCTTTCCATATCTACACTGACAACCCCCCTAAGCATTTTATTTGTTTTAAAAAGATTACCTCTCATTTTCCAAAATTCACTGAGTACAGGCCAATTCCCAAAAACCAACAGAGTGAACCTTCTCTGGACTGCCAATGTCAGTGTATCTTTCTTCAGATAAGGGGACCAAAAGTGTTCAATATGCCAGGTGTGGTTTAATCATGTTAAAACTAAAACTCATCTAGTTTTAGTGATTTTCTCAGCAAGAGCCTGAGCTGCAGCTTTCTATTTAAATATTTAAATAATATTCAGCTCCTCTACTCTTCCTGCAAAATACACAACCTCGCATTTTCCCACATTATATTCTGCTAGGTTCCTACACGCAATTAATCTGCCAATATATCAATCAGAAAGTGGAGGGAGAATTTAAGCAACAATTAGGAGACAAACAGTGGGCATGAAAAAGTACTGGCAGATAAAATTTAGAAGAATCCCAAGATATTATATAAGCATTTTAAAGGAAAGAGTATCCAGGAAAAGAGAAAGGCTCATTAGGGATAAGGAGGTAAACTGTGTGGGGCCAAAGGACATTGGTAGGGTTAAAAGAATACTTCATTTCTGTCTTCATTCAGAAGGGGGTGTGTAGATACAGAATTGGGCAAGACGGACTGAGGTTATTGAGCAGTTTGACACAGAGTGTAGAGATATTGAAGACGTTGGCAGGTTTAAAATTGGACAAATTTTCATGTATGGATGAGTTGCATCCCCAGGTTTCTGAGAAAGAATCATACGGGGGCATTGACTCAATTTTTTAATTTCATCTCTGGTCACTGTGGGAGGTGCCAGAAGACTGGAATTAGCAAATGTGGTTCCACTTTAAAAAGAAAGGCAGTAGAGATAGCCAACAGAACTAAAGACAGTGAGTCTCAAATCAGTGGCGAAAATTATAAAGGAGAGATATAACCACCACTTGGAGAAGCAAGATTTGATCAAAGATAGTCGTCTTTGCTTTGTCAAAGAGAGATCATGCCTAACAAATTTGATTAAGTTTGTGGAGGTGATCAGATGTAGATGAGGGTAGTGCATTTGATGTAGTTTGTGTCGAGTTCAGCAAAGTGGTTCACAAGGTCCCTCGTGGGAGAATGGTAAAAAAGGTAAAAACATATATATCCAGGATACCTTGGCAAGATGGATCCAAAATAGGCTTACAGGTAGGAGACAGAGGGTGGTGGCTGAAGACTGTTTGTGAGACTGCAGGCCAGTGTCCAGTCCAGCTGATGCTGGCAGGTAAGGTTCATTGATCATAATATTGATTATATGGATTTTAGTAAGACTCTCAACAAGGGTTTTCTTGGCAGGCTCACAGAAAATTAAGATGCATGTGATCCATGGTGACTTGGTTGTGTGGATTCAGAATTGGTTTGCCCATAGAAGGCGGAGGGTAGAGTCATAGAGATGTACAGCACGGAAACAGAACCTTCGTTCCAACTCATCCATGCCGACCAACTATCCCAACCTAATCTAGTCCCACTTGTCAGCACTTGGCTCATATCCCGCTAAACCCTTCCTATTCATATACCCATCCAAATGCCTTTTAAATGCTGCAATTGTACCAGCCTCCACCACTTCCTCTGGCAGCTCATCCCAGACACGTACCACCCTCTACGTGAAAAAATTGCCCCTTAGGTCTCTTTTATATCTTTCCCCTCTCCCCCTAAACCTATGCCCTCTAGTTCTGGACTCCCCCAGCCAGGAAAGAGACTTTGCCTATTTATCTTATCCATGCCTTTCATGATTTTGTAAACCTCTATAAGGTCACCACTCAGCCTCCGAAGCTCCAGGGAAAACAGTCCAAGCCTGTTCAACCTCTCCCTGTAACTCAAATCCTCCAACCCTGGCAACATTCTTGTAAATCTTTTCTGAACCCTTTCAAGTTTCACAACATCCTTCTGATAGGAAGGAGACCAGAATTGCATGCAATATTCCAACAATGGCCTAACCAATGTCCTGTACAGCCGCAACATGACCTCCCAACTCCTGTACTCAATACTCTGACCAATAAAGGAAAGCATATCAAACGCCTTCTTCACTATCCTATCTACCTGCGACTCCACTTTCAAGGAACTATGAACCTGCACTCCAAGGTCTCTTTGTTCAGCAACACTCCCCAGGACCTTACCATTAAGTGTATAAGTCCTGCTAAGATTTGCTTTCCCAAAATGCAGCACCTCACATTGATCTAAATTATACTCCACCTGCCACTTCTCAGCCCATTGGCCCATCTGGTCCAGATCCTGTTATAATCTGAGGTAACCCTCTTCGCTGTCCACGACACCTCCAATTTTGGTGTCCTCTGCAAACTTACTAACTGTACCTCTTATGCTCACATCCAAATCATTTATGTAAATGACAAAAATTAGAGGACCCAGCACCGATCCTTGTGGCACTCCCTGTGGTCACAGGCCTCCAGTCTGAAAACGACCCTCCACCACCACCCTCTGTCTTCTACCTTTGAGCCAGTTCTGTATCCAAATGGCTAGTTCTCCCAGTATTCTGTGAGATCTAACCTTGCTAATCAGTCTCCCATGTGGAACCTTGTCGAACGCCATATCTACCGCTCTGCCCTCATCAATCCGCTTTGTTACTTCTTCAAAAAACTCAATCAAGTTTGAGAGAAATGATTTCCCACGCACAAAGCCATGTTGACTATCCCTAATTAGTCCTTGCCTTTCCAAATACATGTACGTCCTGTTCCTCAGGATTCCCTCCAACAACTTGTCCACCACCGAGGTCAGGCTCACTGGTCTACAGTTCCTTGGCTTGTCCCTACCACCTTTCTTAAACAGTGGAACCACGTCAGCCATCCTCCAGTCTTCCGGCACCTCACCTGTGACTATCGATACTACAAATGTTTCAGTAAGAGGCCCAGCAATCACTTCCCTAGCTTCCTGCAGAGTTCTAGAGTACAACTGATCAGGTCCTGGGGATTTATCCAGTTTTATGCATTTCAAGACATCCAGCAATTCCTCCTCTGCATTATGGAGATTTCTCAAGGTGAAACTATCTATTTCCCTACATTCTATATCTTCCATATCCTTTTCCACAGTGAATACTGATGCAAAATACTCATTTAGTATCTCCCCATTTCCTGCGGCTCCACACAAAGGCCACCTTGATCTTTGAGGGGCCCTCTTCTCTTCCAGTTATCCTTTTGTCCTTAATGTATTTGTAAAAACCCTTTGGATTCTCCTTAACTGTATTTGCCAAAGCTATCTCATATTCCCTTTTTGCCTCCTGATTTCCCTCTTAAGTATACTCCGACTGCCTTTACACTCTTCTAAGGATTCACTCAATCTACCTTGTCTGCACCTGACATATGCTTCCTTCTTTTTCTTAACTAAACCTTCAATTTCTTCAGTCATCCAGCATTCCCTATACCTACCACCCTTCCCTTTCACCCTAACAGGAATATACTTTCTCTGGACTCATGCTATCTCATTTCTGAAGGCTTCCCATTTTCCAGCCGTCCCTTTACCTGCGAACATCTGCGCCCAATCAGCTTTTGAAAGTTCTTGCCTAATATTGTCAAATTGGCCTTTCTCCAATTTAGAACTTCAACTTTTAGATCTGGTCTATCCTTTTCCATCACTATTTTAAAACTAATAGAATTATGGTCGCTGGCCCCAAAGTGCTCCCCCACTGACACATCAGTCACCTGCCCTGCCTTATTTCCCAAGAGTTGGTCAAGTTTTGCACCTTCTCTGGCAAGTACATCTACATATTGAATCAGAATATTTTCTTGTACACACTTAGATTTCTTTCCATCTAAACCCTTAAGATTATGGCAGTCTCAGTCGATGTTTGGAAAGTTAAAATCCTCTACCATAACCACCCTATTATTCTTACTGATACCCGAGATCTCCTTCCAAATTTGTTTCTCAATTGCCCTCTGACTATTGGGGGTCTATAATACAATCCCAATAAGGTGATCACCCCTTTCTTATTTCTCAGTTCCACCCAAATAACTTCCCTGGATGTATTTCCAGGAATACCCTCCCTTAGTACAGTTGTAATGCTATCCCTGATCAAAAATGCCACACACCCTTGTCTCTTGCCTCCCTTTCTATCCTTCCTGCAGCATTTGTATTCTGGAACATTAAGCTGCCAGTCCTGTCCATCTCTGAGGCATGTTTCTGTAGTTGTTATGATATCCCAGTCCCATGTTCCTAACCATGCCCTAAGTTCATCTGCCTTTCCTCTTAGGCCTCTTCATGGAAGCGGAAGTGAGACTTGATTGAAGATACCAAGGCCAGGATAGAGAATTCCAAAGGCCATGATGCCCAGGTTCAGGATATTGATTTGGGCTGCAGAGGATCTTGGAGTGAGTGGGAAAAATTAGTTGTTGTGGTCCATATTACAAGTGCAAAAGAGAAGAGGTTTTGCTGACGGAATATGAGCAGCTAGGAGCTAAATTAAAAAGTGGAACCAAGTTGGGAATAACTTTCAATTGCTCCCCAACAATTAGTTGATTTCCTTAACACCACGATTAAAGTTTATGACAGCACTGCCAGAACCTCTGAATCCTTATTCAACAGATCCTTACCCGCACTCAATCTACCTGTTTCACTGAACGCATTGGTTACAATGATTTTGCTACCCTCACCAACGCCGTGGCTCAGGATCAACAGCTACAGGATGATATCCTTGCTGCTACATCCGCCGTACTGGCAAAACCTACTGACCTTATTTGTATCCTCAAATTTCACCCTAAAAGTAAGGAGTCTATTGAAGACTTTCTTGAATGTTTCCGAGAATGTTATGAGTCCTATTCTGGGGATCGAGCTTTGAATTTCCATGTTGTCAATGCTAAATATAACTCTGTTATTGAACTGTCTGCTGCCCTCTGTAACCATCGCAGTCAAGACAAATAACCTGGACTGGGTCGATGCTAATCCCAATCAACTCCATTGTTCTGTTAAGTCTTTGTGGAAACATCAGAGTGAAAACAAGGCACCGACCCATGTAACGTCGGAATTTGTTGCCCAGGAAGAGACTTCTCAACAATTACCGATGTGTTGCAGTTGTATTCCTTCACCCTTTCGAGGCCATGGTCGTGGACGTGGCCAGGGGATGTCCCTCCCAAACAACTCTGTCAAAGTTGTTTCAATTGTGCCGACCCATATCACTGGGCTCGTGACTGCCTGACCAGAGGCCGCTTTAATTGTGGCCACCCTTTTCATTGGGCTTGCAATTGCCCTAAAGGGGCAACGGGGGGAGCCAAAGAGACAGATATGGGAATTACCCTCTGGACCCTTATGATAACTGGGGGGGAAACTCCTTAATAGTAATCACCTTCTGACGCATGTGAGGAGTAGAGGACGACTCACTAATTTTTCGTAAAATAACCCCTTTTCCCAACGACTACGTAACTTTCCTTTGAAGTCTGCGTATTCCAAGTAGGAACCTACAGTCTTACTTAAAGCTGAAAACAGATAGTATTCCTTTCTGATTGACACAGGAGCCTCAATGACCTCGGTGAAATCTCACATGAGATTTCTAATCTCTGATACGTCCAAAAATTATCTGCAAACACTCCAAGGAGCGATGACTATTGTCTACTATCCAAATCCCTAGCTCTGTGTCACACTCCTGCACCATGAAATTTGGATGTCCTTGATTTACCCGACCCTGATGTACGGGCTGAAACACCCTCTCATGTTGGACTTACGGAATGTGAACCCTTTCAGATCACTCTAAGACCAAATGTTACTTTACCATCAATCCACCAATACCCGCTGAACCAACAGGCAATACCGAGCCTCACTGCTCTAATTGATTACTTTCTCCTCTCAAGGCATTCTGGTCCCTTGCCAATCACTCTGTAACACTAACTATGGCTGTCCCAAAACTTGACAAGCCAGACCAGTAGTACTGGTTCAAAACTTAACAGCTATCAACACTATTGTACAGCCTCTTCATGCCCTGGTCCCAAATCCAGTTCATATTCTAGCTTCGGTACCATCAGACACTAAGTTTTTCCCTGTTGTTGACCTGCAACATGTTTTTTTCTCTCTGCCTCTTCATGAAGACAGTCAGTACCGATGCACCTTTACTTTTAAGAGCCACCAGATGACATGGACTCGACTACCTCAAAGCTTGATATGTTCTCCGGCCCTTTTCTCTCAGGCCTTACAGAAACAATTGTGGTCTCTCACCCTCACAGGTGGGTCTGCACTGATCCAATATGTAGACAACCTCTTTGTTGTCAGTCTAGATAAAGAATCTAAGCACTCTGATGTCGTCCCCCATTATTTGAAATGCCTGGGTTAGGTTGTCTCCCCAAATAAAGGTCTCAATTGCACAATGCCAGATCAAGTTTCTAGGTTTCATTCTGTCAGTTGACTTACATTCTCTTGAACAGAGCCGCATCACTCTTATTGCTAACTTCCTGGTCCCAAAAACTGCGAAACAGGTACGCCAGTGGCTGGGCACGATCAACTTCTGCTGACAGTGGATCTCTGACATTGCCCTCCTCGTTGGCATGTTGACCCCTTTTACTTCCTACGAAGGTACCTTCGAGCTCTCCTCAGAGGCAAAGGAAGCCTATGACGAACTTAAACATGCCTTGTCACAAGCTCCAAGAGAAGATCCCTCAATAACAGACCTTTCCAACTTTACTGCTGTATTCTGGATGACCATGCTTCCTCAGTTCTCACTCAACTACATGGGAGACTGACACTGCCCGGTTGTCAATTTCACTACTAAACTTGACTCTGTTGTCTTAGGACATCCCCGTTGTACTCAGATCCTTACTGCTATTTATCTTAGTTCACAGTCCACTGAAAACCTCACACTTCAGCGGGACATTGTTGTCTACAGTTTTAGATTAGATTAGATTACTTACAGTGTGGAAACAGGCCCTTCGGGCCAACAAGTCCACACCGACCCGTCGAAGCAACCCACCCATACCCCTACATTTACCCCTTACCTAACACTACGGGCAATTTAGCATGGTCAATTCACCTAACCTGCACATTTTTGGACAGTGGGAGGAAACCGGAGCATCCAGAGGAAACCCATACAGACACGGGGAGAATGTGCAAACTCCACACAGTCAGTCGCCTGAGTCAGGAATTGAACCCGGGTCTCAGGCGCTGTGAGGCAGCAGTGCTAACCACTGTGCCACCGTGCCGCCCACTTGGATAACTGCAAACTCAACATTTGACTGCTGCTCGCCATAACCATTATGAGTTTTACCTCCTCAACAAACCTCAAATGACCTTTAAGTACTGTACCACCATTAACCCTGTCGATTTCCTTGCACATCCCACATCACCCTTATCCACTCCAGATCATGACTGTTTTCTCCTCATCAATGAGGACATCCAAATTCATCCATATCTTTCTGACCACCCCATCCCAGACCCTGACGTCAATATGTTTACTGATGTTGTTCTTCTACTGACCATACAGGTACTCGCCTCTCAGGCTACATGATAGTCGATGACCATGGGTCCATCCTGGAATCAGCTTGTTTTGAGAGATCCCTTTCTGCCCAACAAGCTGAACTTTTTGCCCGGATCCATGCCTGCATCCTCGGGATAGGCCTTCGTGTTAACATTTACATTGACTCCTGCTATGCTTTCGAGGTTGTGCATGATTTTGGTCAGCTCTGAAAAAATACAGGGTTTTTGACATCTTAAGTTACTCCTATTTCTCACTGCCAACTCATCTCGAACCTTTTAACTGTGTTCCTGCTCCCAAAACAGTTATCAAATGTGCTGCCCATAACACCGGCCAATCCCCTTTCAACATTGGTAAATGTGCTGCTGATGAGGCCGCAAAAGAAACTTCTCGTGACCATCTTATGATTGTGCTTCATAGAACATAGACATAGAACATAGAAGGATACAGCGCAGTACAGGCCCTTCGGCCCTCGATGTTGCGCCGACCGAATCCTACCTAACCTATACTAGCCCAATAACTTCCAAATGCCTATCCAATGCCCGCTTAAATGACCATAAAGAAGGAGAGTTCACCACTGATACGGGCAGGGCATTCCATGAACTCACAACCCGCTGTGTGAAGAATCTACCCCTAACATCTGTCCTATACCTACCACCCCTTAATTTAAAGCTATGTCCCCTAGTAACACCTGACTCCATTAGCGGTAAAAGGTTCTTAGTATCTACCCTATCTAAACCCCTAATCATCTTATACACTTCTATCAGATCTCCCCTAAACCTTCTCTTCTCCAATGAGAACAGCCCCAAGTGCCTCAGCCTTTCCTCATAAGATTTTCCTACCATTCCAGGCAACATCCTGGTAAACCTCCTCTGCACTCGTTCTAAAGCTTCCACATCCTTCCTATAGTATGGCGACCAAAACTGCACACAATACTCCAGATGAGGCCTCACCAGAGTCTTATACAACTGCAACATGACCTCAGGACTCCGGAACTCAATTCCTCTGCCAATAAAGCCCAGTACACCATATGCCTTCCTCACAGCACTATTTACCTGGGTGGCAACTTTCAGAGATCTGTGTACATAGACACCAAGATCCCTCTGCTCATCCACACTACCAAGTAGCCTACCATTAGCCCAGTAATCCATCATCTTGTTATTCCTACCAAAGTGAACGACTTCGCACTTAGCTACATTGAATTCCATTTGCCACATTTCCGCCCAGCTCTGCAACTTATCTATATAGATTGATATATATATTATCTATATTGATATATTATCTATATATATCAATTGATGAGCCAGACTGAAAGCTCTGACAAGAGTGAGTCAACATCAGGCAAACTAATGCCAGCATTAAAGATGCTGTTACCTTACAGATGGCCACCTCTGACTAATCCTGCTATTTCGGCCGCATTTAGAATACTGTGTACAGTTCTGGACGCCACATTACCAAAAGGATGTGGACACTTTGGAGAGGGTGCAGAGAAGGTTTACGAGGATGTTGCCTGGTATGGAAGGTGCTAGCTAAGAAGAGAGGTTGAGTAGGTTAGGTTTATTTTCACTCAAAAAAAAGGAGATTGAGGGGGGACCTGATTGAGGTTTACAAAATCATGAAGGGTATAAACAGGGTGGATAGAGACAAGCTTTTTCCCAGGGTGAAAGGATTCAATAAGGAGAGGTCATACTTTCAAAGTGAGAGGTGGAAAGTTTAAGGGGGATACAAGGGGTAAGTACTTCACACAGAGGGTGGTGGGTGTTTGGAACGCGTTGCCAGCAGAGGTGGTAGAGGCAGGCACGGTAGATTAATTTAAGATGCATCTGGAAAGATGCATGAGTAGGTGAAAGCAAATTACTGCAGATGTTGGAAGCTGAAACCAAAAGAGAAAATGCTGGAAAATCTCAGCAGGTCTGGCAGCATTTGCAGGAGAGAAAAGAGCCGACATTTCGAGTCTAGCTGACCCTTTGTCAAAGCACAAATAAGGGAGAAATAGGAAGGTATTTATACTGGGCTGAGAGAAGGTGAGTCATGGCTCCAGAAGCAAAGGTAGCAATAAAGAGGTGATAATGATAGTGCACTGAGAGATTATAGGGAGATTAGGAGGTGTGAATGGCCAAGGCTGAAGCCAGAGCTATGTGACAAAATAAGTGGGGGTTGGGTGAAGCAGAGATAGAATGGAAAACAGGGGAGAAGAGTGGCAGAAAAAGGTGATGAGAGAGTTGGGAGCGAGAGAAAGAGAGACAATCAAGAAATAAGAGGTACATAACAGTGAAAAAAAATTTTCAAAATAAATGAAATAAAATTACGGAGTAGAATGAAAACAGAGGGGTCGAGATGAGATAGCCGGAAAATGAGATGCTGTTCCTCCAGTTTGCGTTGCGCCTCACTGGAACATCACAGCAGGCCAAGGACAGACAAAACGCCGACTGGGTGATCGCTTTGCTGAGCACCTTCGGTCTGTACGCAATCCGGTCCCAGACCTTCCTGTGGCTTGCCACTTCAACACATGATCCTGCTCCCATACCCACTTGTCTGTCCTTGGCCTGCTGTAATGTTCCAGTGAAGCTCAATGCAAACTGGAGGAACAGCATCTCATTTTCCAGCTAGGCACATTACAGCCTTCCGGTCTCAACATTGAATTCAACAACTTCAGATGATTATCCCATCTCGACCCCTCTGTTTTCATTCTGCCCCGCAATTTTATTTTCATTTTTTTTCACTGTTATGTACCTCTTTTTTCTTGATTGTCTCTCTTTCTCTCGCTCCCGACTCTCTCATCACCTTTCTCCGCCACTCTTCTCCCCTGTTTTCCATTCTATCTCTGCTTCACCCAACCCCCACTTATTTTGTCACATAGCTCTGGCTTCAGCCTTGGCCATTCACACCTCCTAATCTCCCTATAATCTCTCAGTGCACTATCATTATCACCTCTTTATTGCTACCTTTGCTTCTGGAGCCATGACTCACCTTCTCTCAGCCCAGTATAAATACCTCCCTATTTCTCCCTTATTTGTGCTTTGACAAAGGGTCAGTTAGACTCAAAACATCAGCTCTTTTCTCTCCTTACAGATGCTGCCAGACCTGCTGAGATATTCCAACATTTTCTCTTTTGGTACAGGAGTAGGTGGGGAGCAGAGGGATACACATGTTTAGGAATTGACCGACAGGTTTAGACAGTACATTTGGATCAGCTTGGGGCCTGTTCCTGGGCTGTACATTTTCTTTGTTCTTTGCTCTTCAAAACCCTAAACCACTCCAGCTGGTCATATTTGTTTGTCTGATGCTCTTGCCTTATGGAACTTTGACTGTCTCCACAATGTTACTCATTGTGTTGCTTGTTCAACAGCTGACCTCCTTTTGACCACCTGGTGGCACCCTCACCTCCAGCAGATGGCCCAAAGTGTCAGTGCTTGATGCCTCACCTGCCAAGGACACAACCCGGCAAGGGTGGGCAGATACCCCTCCCTGAAGGGGCGTTCCAAACCCTTCAGCTTGACTTCATTGAGTTGCAAAGGTGGCAGCACTTTAAGTATGTTTTGGTCATTGTTGACGCTTTTTCCAGATGCGTTGAAGCTTACCCCACTTCCAACGCTACTGTCAGAACTGTTGCAAATATATTGCTCAAGGAGATTATTCCCCGCTTTGTATTTCCTTCTGCCTATTTTCTGACAATGGCCATCACCTTCTTGGTGATAGTATTTAGGAATTACGCTCTAAGTTTGGAATCCGTCACCAACTTCATTGTGCTTATTGCCCACAGATTGCACGGCTCGTGGAGCATTGTGACCAGATTCTGAAAACTAAACTTGCCAAATTGATTTGTGAAACAGGTCTTTCCTGGGTTAGGTTATTGCCTCTGGTATTGTTCCACCTATGATGCACTCTTGTGAGTAAAGTTCGGTTGTCCCCAGCCGATATTATCTACAGTCGAGCTTTCTGCATGCCTTGGAATGATGCCTCTTTCCCTATTCACTTCCACCACATAACTCAGGACACGTCCTCTTATGTTCTTTCCTTGACTAAAATTTTGCGTGGTCTTCACTCCCAAGTCCATGCTGCTCATGAGAAGCTTCCCTCCCTTGACAGTGTTTCGACTGCTGGACTAGATTCCTTCATTCTCATCAAGAATTGGACATGCCGCTGCTTCTAACCTCAATGGGAAAGACCGTTCCAGGTCTTCCTCACCACTCCGGCTGCCATTAAGGTGGCCATGCACTCTGCCTGGGTTCACTTCCATCATTGCAAGGTCATCACACGAGCCCCTTGCAAGGGGGAGATGATGGAGATGGAGATGATGGGGAACTGAGAGAGCAGACTACTAAGATATAGCTGCATGATTCGAATAGTAATTCTTCTTCTGTTTTAGATAACCTAACCCTTGATCCAGAAACAACCATTATGATGAAGATCAAACATACCCTGCTACATAGACTCGTCGTCGCTGGCATTGGTGCTCAAGACAGGACTGTTTACCCGTGTGATTCTGAGCAGCTAGAGGCTGTGTTCCATTTATGCTGAAAAAATGTCCTCGTGTGCAGAGACTGATTCCTTCAATGCATAGAATGTTTCCACGAAAGATTGCCGCAACGGTCAACTGCATCATGAAAATCGGACTGTTCATTTACAGAACAAGTCTCAATGGTCAAGGTGTTTTGTGCCAGTTTGATTTCAGTTGTGCTGTGGACAGCCTGGTAAGCCTTGCCTCTATTCAGAGAAGTCTAAATTGGCACTCAGATAAGAGAAAATGGGGAAATGTTACCTTTCAAAACAATTTGTTTCTTCAAAGTCACAATAAAATATTCGGCTGGGATGAAGTGATCTGTAACGCCCTCATATCAGCAAAGGCCCTTTTGACCCCTTTCCCCCATCCGAAACCCAACGATAGACTATGGAATACTTCTAAGATGTTTACAGGACATAATGTTTCTTTTGACCATGACTTATCCCCACGTGCCAGTTGCTTGTGGACTTCCTCTAATAGGTCCGGGGGAGCCTATCCCAATTGTTACAACAGTAAGGGATGGGCGTGCACTTACGTGAATGTGACTAAGACTATTCCATGCACCTTGGTCAAATGTACAAACCGCTACAGCTCCCCTGTGGGGCACGCACCTCATGCGCATGCCTACTGGAGGAGCGTGTCTCTATTATTGCTGGTATTCAGGCTGTTTGTGGTATGGGTAATAAAGAAGAACAAAGAAAGGTTACAGTCCAGAAACAGGCTCTTCGGCCCTCCAAGCCTGAGCCAATCCAAACCCACTGTCTAAACCTATCACCTGACTCCTAAGAATCTGTATTCCTCAGCTCTTCTAATTATGCATCTGTCTAAACGCACCTTCTACCATGCCTGCCTCCACTACCTCTGCTGGCAATGTGTTCCACACACCTACCACCATCTGTGTAAAATACTTGCTACATATATCCCTCTGAAACATTTCACCTCTCACCGTGAATGTGTGACCTCTGGTTATTGAATCCCTCACCCGGAGATAAAGTGTATCTCTATCCACCCTGTCTATACCCTTCATGATTTTGTAGACCTTAATCAGGTCCCCCCCTCAATCTTTTTTTTTCCTAATGAAAACAATCCTAACCTACTCAACCTCTCTTCATAGCTAGCACCTTCCATATCAGGCAATATCCTCGCAAACCTTCCCTGCACCCTCTCCAAAGTGGAGAAAGTGAGGACTGCAGATGCTGGAGATCAGAGCTGAAAATGTGTTGCTGGAAAAGCGCAGCAGGTCAGGCAGCATCCAAAGAGCAGGAGAATCGACGTTTCGGGCATGAGCCCTTCTTCAGGAATGAGGGAGGAAGAGAGCTTTTTCAAGGAAGGCATCCTTGCAAGAGGATTCGCAGTAGGTTAAAATCTTCGAGGAGAAAGTGAGGACTGCAGATGCTGGGAGATCAGAGCTGAAAATATGTTGCTGGAAAAGCGCAGCAGGTCAGACAGCATCCAAAGAGCAGGCGAATCGACGTTTCGGGCATGAGCCCTTCTTCAGGAATCATTCTCCTCGAAGCACCCTCTCCAAAGTGTCCACACCCTTTTGGTAATGTGGCGACCAGAACTGTACAAAGTATTCCAAATGTGGCTGAACCAAAGTCTTGTATAATTTTAACATGACCCGCCAGCTTTTCTACTCAATACCCCGTCTGATGAAGGCACGCATAATATATGCCTTCTTGACCACTCTATCCACCTGTGCAGCCACCTTCAGGGTACAATGGGCCTGCAATCCCAGATCTCTCTGCTCAAACTTTTCCAAAGGCTCTTTCATTTACTGTATAATTCACTCTAGAATTAGACTTCCCAAAATGCATCACCTCACATTTGCCTGGATTGAATTCCATCTGCCACTTTTCCACCCGACTCTCCAGTCTATCTATATTCTCCTGTATTTTTTGACAGTCCCCTATGCTCTCTGCTGCTCCATCAATCTTCGTGTCATTTGCAAGTTTACTGATCAGATCGTCAATGCACTATTCCAGATCATTTATGTATATCACAAACATCAGTGGCCCCAGCACTGACCCCTGTGGAACACCACTGGTCACCTTTCTCCAGTTCAAGAAACTCCTTTCAACTACTACTCTCTGTCTTCTGTTGCTCAACCAGTTCTTTATCCACCTCGCTACAACACCCTGCACACCACGTGACTTCACTTTCTCCATTAGTCTACCATAGGAACCTTATCAAACGTCTTACGGAGTCCACGTAAATGACAACAACAGCCCTTCCTTCATCTGTCGCAATCGCAGAACCGGTCTAGTCTCCCTGATGGCTGGCACAATCGCAGGACCGGTACAGTTTCCCTAACGTATGGCACAATCATAGCAATGCTCCTGTCTCCCTCATGTCTGTCACAGTCGCAGCATAAAGTATGGCACATTTGCAGCACTGTCCATTCTCCCTTGTACCTAGCACAATCGCAGCACCAGTCCATCTTCCAAAGGCCAGGCACAATCGCAGAACCAGTCAGGTCACCCTTGTGCCTGGCACAATCGCAGCAATACCAGGTCACTTCCTCAAAGAACTCTATTAAGTTGGTAAGGCACGATCTCTCCCACACAAAACCATATTGCCTATCACTGATAAGCACATTCTTTTCCAAATATAAATAGATTTTATCCCCGAGAACCTTCTCCAGCAACTTTCCCACCACTGATGTCAGGCTCACTGGTCTGTAGTTACCCGGAATATCCCTACTACCCTTCTTGTACAGGGGACAACATGGGCAAACTTCCAGTCCTCCAGCACCTCACCTGTACTTAAGGATGCCACAAAGATATCTGTCAGTGCCCCAGCTATTTCCTCTCTTGCCTCCCTCAGAAACCTGGGACAGATCCTATCCAGTTCTGGGGATTTGTCCACCTTAATATCCTTTAGCCTACCCAACACATCTTCCCTCCTTATGTCAATGCAATCCAGAGTAAACAAACCTCTATCTTGAATCTCAGCATTCATCACCTCCTGTTCCTCAGTGAACACTGATGCAAAGTAATCATTGAGAATGTCACCATTTTCTCAGGTTCGACACATAACCTGCCTTCCTTATCCTTTAGTGGACCAACCCTTTCTCTAGTTACTCTCTTGCTTCTTATACAAGAATAAAAGGCCTTGGGATTCTCCTTAATTCTGCTCACTGAAGTTATTTCATGACCCCTTTTAGCCCACTTGATTCCTTGTTTAAGATTGGTTCTACTCTCCCGATATTCCTCCAGGGCCAATTCTATTCTTAGCTGCCTGAACCTTATGTATGCTTCCCTTTTCCTCTTGGCTAGTCGCACCATTTCTCCTGTCATCCATAGTTCATGAATCTTGCCTTTCCTATCCCTCGGTTTCAAAGGGACATGCCTATCCTGCACTATTTTCAAACTATCGTTGAAAGCCTCCCACATATCAAAAGTGGACTTCTCTTCAAATAGCTGCATCTTATCCACATTTCCCAGCTCCTGCCAAATTTTGATATAATTGGCCTTGGCCCAGTTTAGTACTCTTCCCTGAGGACCACTCTCGTCTTTTATCTAAGAGTATTCTAAAACTTGCAGAATTATGGTCACTATTCCCAAAGAAATCGCCCACTGCAACTTGTATCACTTGGCTTGGCTCATTCCCCAATACCAGGTCCAATATTGCCCCTTCCCTTGTCGGACTACTGACATACTGCTCTAGAAAACTTCTCTGGACACTCCTTAGAAATTCTGCCCCATCCAGACCTCTGACACTAAGTGTATCTCAGTCAATGTTGGGAAAATTAAAATCTCCATCACCACCACCCTGTTGCCTCTACATCTTTCCATAATCTGTTTACCTATTTGTTCCTCTACCTCACGCTCACTGTTGGGAGGCCTGTAATGGCATCCAACTTCACTATGAGACCCCTAATGGCACCTCCATCTTCCCAATTGTGGGATGGAAAGAACCAGTCTGGGATAATAACCTCTTTTTATTGAGCAGCTTTCACCCAAAGCACCCAGGGTGATCATACTTTGCAACCATAGACTACCCATATGTTCAGGGTAGTCACAAAGACAGATCTGCCTCTTATTGGGAAGCCCCCTCCATTATCAATACTAAACCCGATTATTATTTTTCAGCCATGGCAGAATTACCTTGTTCTTGATTAAATACGCCTCGTGCTGTAGCTGTAGGAACACTTTTTCGACTACTGTTGCCTGTCCAACTACCTGGGAATGGGGTTGGGGTTTCCCTACCAAACGTTCAGTTTTGCCTGAATGCTGCGTGAATTGGAAGGGTGCTAAGGGTTTGGGCAGCAGTAAAGCTCAGTCTGTGGGCTACGCATTTTTTAGTACTTTTTCCTTCAGGGGATCTGGAGGAATTATTAGCCATCAAAACTGAAACTATCTTATTTGCAGTCTCACTCTCTTGGGCAATGAGGCGGCCTCAGCCTTAGCAGGAGTTAAAGTCATGCTCTCAGAACTGCATCTAATTTCCCAGCAAAACTGGTATGCCCTCGACTACCCTACTCATCAAAGAGGGTGGGGTTTGCACCATAGTATAAGGCAAGTATACGATGGGGTTACTGACCTCATCGAGAATATTACAAAGCATGTAGATAACATCTGCACCTTCGTCAATCAAAATAACAAAAGGCACTGGGTGGAGAGATTGGGGTTTTGGCTCATGGTTTGATAAATCTGGCCATGTATATTGGTATTATTTTAATTTGTCTCTTTGCTGGCATTGCTATTGATAAATGTATTATTGCCAAGCTAGTAACTTCTGTTGACAACACTGGGTCCCCCCACCAAAAATGCTTCTTCTCTGTCCAAATGAAGGTGAGGAGGAGCGGTTTCCTTTCCTTACTTCCTCCTCCTTGGATGAGGAAGTATGGCAGTCTCTAGCGTCCATTCGATTGGACTAATCTAATCTAAGTCCTCCCATTCCATGGTGTTGTCATGGAATGACCAAAAGGGGGAGATGAGGATCTGAAACCTGAATACACACTGAGGTAATCAGTTGTTGTCAGGAATATCCGCTTAACAGATGTTCTTAATAACTTAGGTGGCAGTAAAATGGCTTCTCGATGCTAATAACATGACAAAATGGCTTCTTGGCTGCAAATTGACAGTTCTGCTCAAAGTTGCATAAAATGGCTTTTAAGTTACTAACTGCTAACTCTACTATAGCTGCATAATTGACTAACCACAGTCTGCTTCAATAGAGATTAGTAGACATTGATCCCTTTACAGCAATGAAATAACTAGACTAGATAAGAGATTACTGGACATAGTAACTGACCTTCAGATGCAGGTGCAATGGCTCGGTTAGTGAAATAAGGGGGGCTTGAATGTTGGAAAACAAAGTTGGTTCCCAGGAAATATCAGTGGACCAAGTAACCGTCAAATAAAGCAATATCGTATATTGATTGGTAATTGTCTGAATGTACTATGTGATCATAGCCTATACCTTTCTTTAAGAAAAAAAAGTCTTTGTTTTAAGCCATGTGCACATCTCCTCCAAAGAACACTGAAGTGTATAACCTCTGTGTTAGTTGCACGGAAAATTACAGAAAAAGATAAATGGGAGGAGAGCTCAGCAGAGGGAATTGAAGTTTCCAAAACAAGTAATAGGAGAGAGTATGGAAAGGAATCTAACTTCAGACACAGCAGATAAAGGGACAACTATGAGAAGGGGACAGTCAACGCAAGACTCAAGGTGTAGTACCTAAATGCATGCAGTATGCCAAACAAGGCAAAAGAGCTTTTTCGCGCAGATTGAAATTGGAAGGTATGATGTTGTGGGTATCTCAGAGATGTGGCTACAAGGAGATGACAGATGGAAACTAAATACCCAAGGATACATGTCTTATTGAAAGGATAGGCAGATGGACAGAAGGAGCATAATTGCCTTGTGAGGAAGAAATGAAATTCAATCGACAGCAAGAAGTGACATAGATTCGGGAGGTGTAGAATTTGCATTGGTAGAGTTGAGGAACCACAAAAGAAAGACGACTCTGATGGGACTTGTACACAGACCTCCGAGCTATAGTCAGGATGTGGGGAAGAAAAGGCACATAAGAAAGGCGCTATTACAATAATCACATGGAACTTCAAAATGCAGGTGGATTGGGAAAACCAGGTTGGTAGCGGATCTCAAGAAAAAAGAATTTATGGAATGTCTAAAGATGGTGTTTCAGAGCAGCTTATGCTAAGTCCACAGGGAACAGGAAATTCTCGATATAGTGACAAATAGTGAAGCAGACTTGATTTGGGTGCTTCAGGTGAAGGAACCACTCAGAGAAGGAGAAGCTGGAATCAGATGTTATAGCAATACAATTGAGTCAAGTAATTACAAAGGTATGAGGGAGAGCTGGCCAGAGTTGTTTCCAAGGGAACATGGTAGAGGAGCAATAACAGGAGTTTCCGGAGATAATTTGGAAGAAATTCATCCCAAGAAAGAAGAAACATACGAAGAGGAGGATGAGGCATGGCTAACAAAAGAAAAAGAAAACAATGTGATGAAGATTTGTGGGAAGCCTTTAAAATGCAAAGCATAACTTAAAAAGCATGTCTCTCAACATCTTGTACACCTCTGTCAAGTCACCTCTCATCCATCTTCGCTCCAATGAGAAAAGCTCTAGCTCCCTCAACCTTTCTCCATAAGACATGCCCCCCAGTCCAGGCAGCATTCTGGTATATCTCCTCTGCACCCTCTTTAAAGCTTTCACATCCTTTCTATAATGAGGCAACCAGAACAGAACACAATATACCAAGTGTGGTCGAAGCAGGGCTCCATCGAGCTGCACAACCTCGTGGTTCTTAAACTCAATTCCCTTGTTAAAAAAAGCCAACACACCACATGCTTCTTAACAACCCTATCAACTTGGGTGACAACTTTGAGGGATCCACGGTCATGGACCCCAAGATCCTTCTGTTACTCCACACTGCTAAGAATTCTGCCTTGAACCCTATATTCTGCATTCTAATTCAACCTTCCAACATGAATCACTTCACACTTTTCCAAGTTGAACTCGATCTGCCATTTCTCAGTCCAGTTCTGCATCCTGTCAACGTCTCGTTGCAACCTATAACAACCCTCCACACTATCCATAACTCCACCAACCTTCGTGTCATTGGGAAACTTACTAACTCACCTTCCACATTCTCATCAAAGTCATTTATAAAAATCACAAAGAACAGAGGTCCCAGAACAGATCTCTGTGAAACAGTTGGGTATGTTCAAACAGGTTGATGTTTAGAAGGAGGATGTGCTGAAAATTTTGAAAAACCTAATGATTGATAAGTCCCCTGGGCCAGAGAGGATAAACCCAAGGTTACTACAGGAAGCGAGGGAAGAGATTGCTGCGCCTTTGGTGATGATCTTTGCGTCCTCACTGTCCAATGGAATAGTGCCAGATAATTGGAGGGTGGCAAATGTTATTCCCTTGTTCAAGAAAGGGAATGGGGATAATCCTGGGAATTACAGACCAGTCAGTCTTACATCATTGGGGGCAAATTATTGGAGAAGATTTTGAGAGAATTTATAGTTGCTTGCAAATCCAGAGTTTGATTAGAGATAAAAAGTGAGGTCTGCAGATGCTGGAGATCAGAGCTGAAAATGTGTTGCTGGTTAAAGCACAGCAGGTCAGGCAGCATCCAAGGAGCAGGAGATTCGACGTTTCAGGCCAAAGCCCTTCATCAGGAATTTCCTGATGAAGGGCTTTGGCCCGAAACGTCGAATCTCCTGCTCCTTGGATGCTGCCTGACCCGCTGCGCTTTAACCAGCAACACATTTTCAGCTTTGATTAGAGATAGTCATCATGGCTCGGTGAGGGGCAGGTCATGCCTCACAAGCCTCGTTGAATTCATCAAGCTAGAGGTTGAATACTTTCCATCAACTACCACCCTCAGTCTTCGATAGGTCAGCCAATTCTGTATCCAAACAGCCAAATTTCCCTGCATTTCTTGCATCCTTACTTTCTTAATGAGCCTACCATGGGGAAACTTATTAAACGACTTGCTAAAATCCATATACGCCACATCCACTAATCTATTTTATTCAATGTGTTTGTCATGTCCTCAAAGAATTCAACGAGGCTTGTGAGGCATGACCTGCCCCTCACCAAGCTATGATGACTATCTCTAATCAAACTCTGGATTTCCAAACAACTATAAATTCTCTCAAAATCTTCTCCAATAGTTTGCCCCCCACTGATGCAAGACTGACTGGTCCATATTTCCCAGGATTATTCCCATTCCCTTTCTTGAACAAGGGAATAACATTTGCCACCATTCCATTGGACAGTGAGGACACAAAGATCATCACCAAAGGCGTAGCAATCTCTTCCCTTGCTTCCTGTAGTAACCTTGGGTTTATCCTCTCTGGCCCAGGGGACTGATCAATCGTTAGGTTTTTCAAAATTTTCAGCACATCCTCCTTCTAAACATCAACCTGTTTGAGCATACCCAACTGTTTCACGCTATCCTCACAAATGACAGGTTCGCTCTCTGTAGTGAATACTAAACCAAGCATTCACTAAGGCCCTTCCCTACTTCCTCTGATTCCAGGCGTAAGTTCACTTCACTATCCCTGACTGCCCTCACTCTGGCCACCCTCTTGTGCCTCATATAAGTGGAGAATGCCTTAGGGCTTTCCATAATCCTACCCACTTAAGCTTTTTCATGCCCTCCCTTCTAGCTCTCTTAAGTCTATTCTTCAGTTCTTTCCTGGGTACCATGTAACCCTCTGGAGCCCTGGCTGATCCTTGCCTCCACAACCTGAAGTAAGCTTCCTTCTTCCTCTTGACTAGATGTTCGACATCAAAAAGTGTGGTGCTCGAAAAGCACAGCCAGTCAGACAGCATCCGAGGAGCAGGAGAGTCGATGTTTCAAGCATAAGTTCTTCATCCTGCTCCTCGGATGCTGTGCCTTTCCAGCACCACACGTTTTGACTCTGATCTTAAGCGTCTGCAGCCCTAATTTTTTCCTGAAAGTTCTACATCCCTTGTCACCCAAGGTTACTTCACCCTACAATCCCTTCCTTGCCTCAGTGGGGCAAACCTATAAAGCACTCTCAGCAAATGCTCCCTAAACAACCTCCACATTTCTGTCATGCATTTTCCTGAGAACATCTGTTCCCAATCTAAGCACCCCAGTTCCTACCTAATAGCATTGTAATTCCCCTTCCCCCAACTAAATACTTTCCCATACTGTCTGCTCTTATCCCTCTCCATGACTATCATAAAGGTCAGGTAGTTATGATCACTATCATTAAAATGCTCTCCCACCGTGCGATCTGACACCTGGCCTGGTTCGATGCCAAGCATCGAATCCAATATGACCCCCTGTCTAGACAGCCTATTTACATATTGAGTCAGGGTGATTTAACGGTTTGAATCAGGAATTGGCTAACTGAAAGAAGACACAGGGTGGTGGTTGATGGAAAATGTTCATCCTGGAGTTCAGTTATTCCTGGTGGACCGCAGCGATCTGTTTTGGGTCCACTGCTGTTTGTCATTTTTATAAATAGATGAGGTTGTAAATTTGCAGATGACACTAAAATTGGTAGAGTTGTGAATAGTGCAGAAGGATGTTGCAGGTTACAGAGGGACATAGATAAGCTGTAGAGCTGGGCTGAGAGGTGGCACTTTAGTGCAGAAAAGCGTGAGGTAATTCCCTTTGGAAGGAGCAATGGGAATGCAGAGTACTGGGCTAATGTTAAGATCCTTATTAGTGCAGATGAGCAGAGAGATCTCAGTCAAGAGTGTGGTGCTAGAAAAGCACAGCAGGTCAGGTAGCATCCAAGGAGCAGGAAAATTAACATTTCGGACAAAAGCCCTCATCAGGAAATCATCATCTAAAGAGATCTCAGTGCCCATGTACCTAGATCCCTGAAAGTTGCCACCCAAATTGATAGGGTTGTTAAGAAGGCATACAGAGTGTTAGCTTTTATTAATAGAGGGATTGCGTTGCGGAACCATGAGGTCATGGCGCAGCCGCATTTGGAGCGTTGCGTACAGTTCTGGTCACCGTATTAGAGGAAGGCTGTGGAAGCTTAGAAAAGGATTGAGAGAAGATTTACTCAGATGTTGCCTAGTATGAAGGGAAGGTCACACGAAGAAAGGCTGAGGGACGTGAGACTGTTTTTGTTAGAGAGAAGAAGGTTAAAAGGTGACTTAATTGAGACAGACAAGATGATCAGAGGGTTAGATAGGGTGGACATTTAAAGCTTTTTTATTCAGATGTTGATGGCTAGCACGAGGGGGTATATGTTTAAGTTGAGGGATAATAGATAAAGTACAGATGTCAGAGGTAATTTATTTACTTACAGAGTAGTAGGGGCATGAAACACACTGCCTGCAACAGTAGTAGACTCGTCAACTTTAAGGGCATTTATTTGGTCATTGGATCATCACATGAACAAAAACAGAATTGTGTAGGTTAAATGGGCTTCAGATTGGTTTCACGGGTTGGTGCAAAATCAAGGGCCCAAGGGCCTGTACTGCACTGTAATGTTTTATGCAACCCTGTTACTTCTGCACCTTTCCAAAATCCAACCCCCAATCTGCAATAAATGGCAACATTACTGACTCAACCTGCAAGTCAACCTTTAGAGAATCCTAGACTAGCACTCCCAGATCCTTTTGTACTTAGGCTTTATGAATTTTCTCACTGTTTAGAAAATAGTCCTTGCCCGTATTCTTTTTTCCAAAGTGCAAGACCTCGCATTTGCTCATCAATTTCATCAGCCATTTCCTCGACTACCCTCCTAAACTGTCTAAATCTTTCTGCAGCCTCCCCACCTCCTCAGTACTACCTGCCTGTTGAAAATGTGTTGCTGGTTAAAGCACAGCAGGTTAGGCAGCATCCAAGGAATAGGAAATTCGACGTTTCGGGCATAAACCCTTCATCAGGAATCACCTGATGAAGGGCTTATGCCCAAAACGTCGAATTTCCTATTCCTTGAATGCTGCCTAACCTGCTGTGCTTTAACCAGCAACACATTTTCAACTCTGATCTCCAGCATCTGCAGACCTCATTTTTTACCCAAAGTACTACCTGCCTGTCCACCTAACTTCGTATCATCGGCAAACTTCGCCAGAATGCCCCCAGTGCCTTCATTCAGATCATTAATATATAAAGTGAACAGCTGTTGCCCCAACACTGAATCCTGCGGGACACCACATGTCACTAGCTGCCATTCCGAAAAGAACCTTTTATCCCAACTCTCTGCCTTCTGTCAGATAGCCAATCCACAATCCATGCCAGTAGCTCACATCCAACACCATGGGCTCTCACCTTACTTTGCAGCTTCCTGAGGTACCTTATCAAAGGCCTTTTGGAAGTCTAGATAGATAACATCCACTGGGTTTCCCTGGTCTAACCACTTGTTACTTCTTAAAAAACTCTAACAGGTTTGTCAGGCACGACCTTTCCTTACCAAATCCATGCTAACTTGTTCTAATCCAACCCTGCACTTCCAAGAATTTCAAAATCTCATCCTTAAAGATGGATTCTAGAATTTTCCCTACAACCGAGGTTAGGCTAATTGGCTTATAATTTTCCATCTTTTGTCTTGATTCTTTCTTGAACATGGGGGTTACAACAGTGATTTTCCAGTCACCTGGGACATTCTCCGACTCCAGTGACTTTTGAAAGACAACCAATGCCTCCACTATTTCCTCAGCCACCTCCCTCAGAACTCTAGGATGTAGCCCATCAGCGCCAGGAGACTTATCAATTTTTAGACCTTTTAGCTTTTCTAGCACTTGTTCTTTTGTAATGGCTACCATATTCACTCTGCCCCTGACTCTCCTTAATTGTTGAGATATTACTCGCGTCTTCCACTGTGAAGACTGACACAAAGTACCTATTAAGTTCTTCAGCTATTTCCTTATCTCCTATCGATAGTCTTCCTGCACCAAATTGGAGCTATGCAATTTCTACTTTTGCTTCTCATTTGTTCTGATGTATTGAAAGAAATTTTTACTATAATTTCTACAATTACTGGCTAGCTTACCTTCACATTTGATCCTCTCCTTCCTTATTTCTCTCTTTGCTATCCTCTGTTTGTTTTTGCAGTCTTCCCAATCTTCTGATTTCCCAGTGCTCTTGGCCACTTTATAGGCTACCTCTTTTTCTTTGATACATTTCCTGACTTCCTTTGTCAGACATGGCTGTCTAATTCCACACCCCCAAAAAAAAACCACAGACAATCTTTCTTTTCTTTGGAATGAACCTCTGTATTGTGTCCTCAATTACACCCAGAAACTCCTGCTATTGTTGCTCTACTGTTCTCTACAGTAGGCTCTGCTTCCAATCGATTTTTGTCAGTTCCTCTCCCATGTCCCTTGTTTGACTGTAACATCATTACATCCGATTTTGCCTTCTCTCTTTCAAACTGCAGACTGAACCCTACCATATTATGATCACTGCCTCCTAAGTGTTCCCTTACTTTAAAATCTTTTATGAAGTCTGGTTCAACACATAGCACTAAGTCCAGAATAGCCTGCTCCCTTGTGGGCTCCATCACGAGCAGATCCAAAAAGCCATCCTGTCAGCATCCCATGAATTCCCTTTCTTTGGATCCACCGGCAACATTATTCATCCAGTCCATTTGTATACTGAAGTCTCCCACGATCACCGTGACCTTACCCTTCTGACATGCCCGATCTATTTCCTGGTCCATCTTGCACTCCTGGTCCTGACCACTGCTGGGACGTCAGTACATAACTCCCATTATGGGTTTTTTTGCCTTTGTGGTCCCTCAACTCCATCCACACCATCTGAACCCTATGTCATTCAGTGCCATAGACTTAATCTCACTCTTAACTAACAGGTCAGCCCTCTGCCCACCTCCCTGTCTTTTCGATAAGGTATAAATCCTTGGATGTTTAACTGCCAGTCTTGAACCCCTTGCAAACATGTCTCTGCGGTGCCCTACCACATCATAATCATTCACAATGATTTGTGCCATTAATTTATCTACTTTGTTACAAATACTACAAGCATTCAGGTCAAGTGCCTTAATGCTAATTTTCATATCCTCATGATTTCCATCATCCCTAGTATTATGTCCTAAGTTATCCTTCCTTTTTGCTTCATTCCTAGTCTGCCTTGAACTTAAACCCTGCACACTTGCTAACCTGCTGTTTATCTTTCTACTTGACTCCATATTCCCTGTTGCTTTCCCTTCCCCTTTACTCACAAGTTTAAAGTCCTAGTGACCACCCTGTTTATCCTTTTCACCAAAACATTGGTTCCAGATCAGTTCAGGTGGAAACTGTCCCATCGGTACAGATCATCCCTGTTCTAAAAGTGATGCCAATGTCCCATGAAATGAAATGTCCCTTTCCCACACTAATCTCTGAGCCACATGTTTACTTCCCTAATTTTCTTATCCCTATACAAATTAACACATGGCTCGGGCAGTAATCCAGAGAGTATGACCCTCGAGGACCTGTTCTTCAATTTCCTTCCAAGTGCTTGATACTCCCCAAATAGGTCCTCCTTCCTAGCCTTGCCTATGTTGTTAGTGCCAACAAGGACCACAACAACTGGATCTTCTACCTCCCGCTCCAAATATCCTTTCAAGCCAGTCAAAGATGTCCTGCACCCTTAATATATTAAGGATCAGGGCGAAAGAAGTGAGAGCATATTGGTAAGTTTTCAAATGACAAAGATAGGTGGAGGGGCAGGTAGTGTTAAATAAGCAAGGAAGTGACAGAAGGACTTGAATAGGCTAGTACAGTAGCCAAAAAAGTGGCAGATAGAATACATTATGACAAAATGTAAGGTGAAGCACTTTGGCAGGAAGAATAGAAGCTTGGACTATTTTCTAAATGGGGAAAGGCTTTGGAAAACTGAAGTACAAAGCAACTTTGTGGAACTCATTGCTGCCGAGGGCTGTGAAGTCCAAGTCATTGAGTCTATTTAAGACAAAGAAAGATAGGTTCTTGATTGTAAGGGGATCATAGGTTAAAGGGCAAAGGCAGGAGAATGGGGTTAAGAAACATGTCAGCCATGATCAAGTAGTGACCTGGTCCAATTCTGCTCCAATATCTTGTGGTACTGATTATAAGAGCGAGGATGTTATGTTGGAACTGTACAAAATTTGGGTTAGGCCACAGCTGGAGTACTGTGTGTAGTTCTGGTTGCCACATAGGAAGGATGTACTAGATGGAGTGCAGAAGAGATTAAGCAGCATGTTGCCTGGTCTGGAGCATTTCAGCTATGAAGAGGTGCTCAAACTATTTTCTTTACAGCAGAGAACGCTGAGGGGGAACCTACGATAAGGAGGGGCATAGGCACAATGGATAGAAAGCGCCTGTTCTCCTCTGCTGAATAACAAGAGGACATAATTTGAAGCTGGAGGGCAAGAGGTTTAGGGGTGATTTGAGTAAATTGTTTTTCACCCAGACAATGGTAGCAATCTGGAATGCAGTGTGAGGCAGGAAACCTCACACCTTTAAAAAATACTTGGATGAGTACTTGAAATGTCACAACATTCAAGGCAATTTGGAGGGTGGGGAGTGCTGAAAAGTGGGATTACTCTGGATAGGTTGTTGCAGAATTGGTTAACTATTCATCTCTTCTTTTTGACTCTACGATTCCCACATACCCTCTGTCATCCTCATCACCTGCCTTCCCACTTATTTAAATTTGGCCACAGTACATTTACTTACCTCATCCAAGCTATTAATATATATTGTAATTAATTGTGATCCCAGCATTGATCCCATCCTGAAAAATACCCCCATTCTCCCAACTCGCTTATCTTCTACGAATCAGCCCAATTCTCAACTCATACTAATATACTACCACCAAAACCACAGACTCGTATCTTATTATGTCGTATAAGTGTTATCGAATGCCTTTGGGCCATCCAAATATAGGGAACCAGTAGGTTTAATTTTATCTATCTTGGATATTACTTTCTCAAAGGATTTTAATAAGTTTGTTAGATATGATTGCCCCTTTATGTTCTGTATTCATTTTCTGCTTGTTATTCTGTATTTTTAAATGTTCTGTTATTACATTCCTTATAATAGGCTCTAACATTTTCCCAATCACAGATTTAAGGAAACTAAGCTATAGATACCCTGCCTTTTAGAATAAGTGTACTGGCAGTTTCCCAAATCACTGGGACTTTTCCAGAATCTAAGATACAAAATCTAAAAATACAACCAATAAATGCACTATCTCTTAGCTACTTCCTTTAAGGTCCTTGGATGCAACCAAACTCATCAGCCTTCAGGCACATGAGTTTCTATAGCATAGTTTTTCCTCTCGTGATAGTTATTGTATTCATTTCTTGTCCCCTTTTGGCACATGGCTTATTTAGTATTTTTGGAACGCTAATAGTTTTCTCGACCATGAAGACTGATGTACAGTCTTTACATAATTTTTTGCCATTCCCTGGTTCCCCTTTATTATTTCTCCAGCTTCATTCACTAAGTGGGCTGTGTTCACTTTGGTCTTTCTCTCTTTTTATACATTTAAAGAAGCTCTTGCAGTCTTGTATAGGCAAAGCAATGGCCGAGTGGTGTTATCAGTAGACTATTAATTCAGAACTCAGTTAATGTCCTGGTGACTTGGGCTTCAAATCCTGCTGTGGTAGATGGTGGAACTTAAATTCAATTTTGGGGCAACATGGTGGCTCATGGTTAGCACTGCTGTCTCACAGCACCAGGGAAAGGTTTGATTCCAGCCTCAGGCATCAGTCTGTATGGAGCTTGCACATTCTCCCAGTGTCCATGTGGGGTTCTTCCCACAGTCCAAAGATGTGCAGGTCAGGTGAATTGGCCATGCTAAATTGCCCATAGCGTTAGGTACATTAGTCAGAGGGAATTGGGTCAATCTTCCTCATTACACATCACCAGACTCTGGTGGATTGAAAGCATGCTGTCCTAGGACACTATCCCGAGTACACTTTAAATTTTCTCTCATGGGTAGCTCTGCCCATGTGATTTTCCCAATGCACATGAAGATTAAAGTCACCCATGATTAACGTGCTTTTTTTTAAAACATGTCCTCAGTACCTCCTGATTTACTGTTTGTCCTACAGTATAGCTATTGTTAAAGAGCCTATAGACTACTCCCACCAGTGTCTTCTTTCCCTTGTTATATCTTACTTTGCATGTGGATTCTTCATTTTTCAATCCAAGATCTTTCTTGTTATTGTACTTATTTCATTTAGTAGTGACAAAGCTAACCCAAATTTTACAAAACATCACATTCCCTGAATATTTAGTTCCCAGCTTTGATCTTCTTTTAACTATGATGACTGCAAGATTTTACACATTAACCTCCATTTGTGCTATTGATTAATTTGTTTTGCACCGAATACCATGGGTATTTTGAGTAAAAAACAATTAATTTTATCCTCCTTTGACTCTACTTATTGTCATTTTCCTGCTTGTACAATCTGTGACTTCTTGTCCCACTCTGGGTATCAGTATCCAAATTACAACCCTACTATGTTGCCATTGCCTTTTGTTACCCCTCTCCTCAACCCTTTCCCATCTACTTAGTTTAAAGCCCTCTCTGCTTGCTAGTTATTCATTCACTTTTTCATTCGTCCCAGGTGAATCAAGTTAAGCCCATCCTACTAGATCAGCTGCCATCTATCCCCATCTATCAGTGCCCATGAACTGAAATCTGTTTCTCCAACTTGCCAATTTAATTATCCCAATATTTGAAGATGGCAGGATATATTGAAAAGATGGTTAGCAAGTCATACAAGATCGTGGCCTTCATATGTGGAGATTTAGACAACAAAAGAAGGGAGGGTATGCTCAACCTATATATTTTTAAAAATCGCTGCTCATACCAACTTGAGCATTTCATCCAGAGGATGTTGCCCATTCCTAATTGCCCAGAGAGCAGTTAAGAGTCAATCTCATTGCTGTGATTTGGAGTCACATGTAGGCCAGTCCAGGTAAGGATGGCAGTTTGCCTCTCTAAAGGATATTAGTGAACCAGACGGGTTTTTCCAACAATCAACAATGGATTCACAGTTATGATTTGAGTCTTAATTACAGACTTTTTTTTAATTATTGAATTCAAATTCAAATGTCTGCCTTGGCAGGATTCGAATCTAGGTCCCCAAAACAATATGTCGGTCTCTGGATTAACAGTCTAGCAATAATACCACTCGGCCATTGCCTCGTTCTAGTCACCACATGCTGGGAAGGATGTAAATGTCACTGCAAGGGGTGCAGAGGCAATTTACCAGAATGATTCCAAGGATGGGGGAATTTTAACAAGGTTCAGTTGGAGAAGCTGATTTCTTCAGAGAAAAGAGTGAGGGTAAATTTACAGAGATGCAGTTAATTGCCGAGAGGTGCGAGGGAGGAGCAAAGGACTTCTGGAAAGGTGAGTCTAACCGTATAAAACACTTATTTCAGACGTCGAGGCCTCCATTTGCTGAGAGGGGCGAGGGAGGAGCAAAGGACTTCTGGGAAGGTTTTAAACAGAATGCAGCAGGTGAGAGACAGTTCACAAGTCTCTGCTGACTACATCTGCGGGAAGTGCACTCAACTCCAACTCCTGGAAAACCGAGTTAGGGAACTGGAGCTAGAGCTGAATGAACTATGGATCATTCAGGAGACTGAGGGGGAAATTGAGAGGATGTACAGGGAGGTGGTCACTCCCCAGACACAGGATAAGGATAGATTGGTTACTGTCAAGGGGAGGAAAGGGAACAGACAGTCAGAGCAGGGATCCCCTGTGGTCGTTCCCCCAAGCAATAAGTTTACCGTTTTGGATATTGCTGGTGGGAACAGCCTACCGGGGGAAAGTCATAGTTGTCAGGTCTCTGGCATTGAACCTGGTACTGTGGCTCAGAAGGGAAGTGGGGAAAATAGAAAACCACTCATGGTAGGGGACTCAATAGTTAGACGAATTAACAGGAGATTTTATGATCAGGGACGGGACTCCCGGAAGGTATATTGCCTCCGCGATGCCAGGGTCCAGGGTCCAGGGTCCAGGATGTCGCCGATCGGGTTTACAGGATTCTGAAGGGGGAGGGGGAGCAGCCAGAAATCGTGGTACATATTGGCACCAATGATATAGCCAGGAAAGGGATTGAGGATCTGAAAAGTGACTACAGAGAGTTAGGTTGGAAGTTGAAGAGTAGGACGAGTCGAGTAGTGATCTCCGGTTTGCTACCAATGCCACAAGATAGTGAGATGAGGAACAGTCAGCGAATGCAGCTTGACATGTGGCTGCAAGGCTGGTCAGGAGGGAGGGCTTCAGATACCAAGACCATTGGGATATGTTCTGGGGAAAGTGGGACCTGTACATGAAGGTTGGGTTGCACCTAAACTGGAGGGGCACAAATGTCCTGGGTGGGAGATTTGCTTGTGTGATTCGGGAGGGTTTAAACTAGTTTGGCAGAGGGTGGGAATCAGAGATGGGGCAGTGACAGGATGTATCGAATCTATCAGGAAGGTTTCTCACGCGATAAAACAAAGGGATCAGTTAAAGTGTGTCTGCATTAATGCAAGGAGTGTCCAAAATAAGAGTGACGAACTTACAGCATGAATCAGTACTTGGGGCTACGATGTTGTGGCCATAACGGAGACGTGGGTTTCACAGGGATAGGAATGGTTGCTTGATGTTCCAGGGTTTAGAATATTTAAAAAGAACAGGGAGAGTGGAAAAAAATTGGAGGGGGTGTAACATTGCTAATCAGAGAGCGCATCACAGCTGCAGAAGTGAAGGTTGTTGTGGAAGGTTTGTCTACTGAGTCAGTATGGATAGAAGTTAGGAACAGCAAGGGAACAGCCACCGCACTGGGGGTTTTCTACAGACCACCGAAAAGCAGTAGAGAGATTGAAGATCTCATAGGCGGGCAGATTCTGGAAAAAATGCAAAATTAGCAGGGTTGTTGTTATGGGTGATTTCAACTTTCCCAATATCGATTGGAACCTCCTAAGTGCAGATGGTTTGGATAAAGCCATTTTTGTCAGGTGTGTTCAGGAAGGTTTCCTTACATAGTGTGTAGACAGGCTGACCAGGGGAGCGGCCATTTTGGATTTGGTGCTTGGCAACGAACCAGGACAGGTGTCAGAACTCGGGTAGGAGAGCACTTTGGTGACAGTGATCACAACTGCCTCACATTAGCATAGCCTTGGAGAGTAAAAGGAGCAGTTACCAAGGGAAGATAATTATTTGAGGAAAAGGAAATTATGATGCTATCAGACAGAAGTTGGGAAGTGCAGACTGGAAACAATTGTTCCACAGAAAGGGCACAGCTGATATGTGGAGACTATTTAAAGAGCAGTTGTTACAAGTGATGCACAAATTTGTTCCCCTGAGACAGGTGAGAAAGGGTTAGATTAAGGAACCTTGGATGACGAGAATAGAGGAGCTTCTCGTCAAAAGGAAGAAGGCAGCTTTATAAGGTGGAGGAAGCAAGGATCTAGCACAGCTTTAAAGGATTACAGGCTTGCTAGAAAGGAGCTCAGAAATGGACTGAGGAGAGCCAGGAGGGGGCATGAAAAAGGTTTGGCAAGAAGGATTAGGGAAAACCCAAAGGCATTTTACTCATACAAGAGGAATAAGAGAACGATGAGGGAGAAGGTAGGACCGATCAGGGATAGCGGAGGGAATTTGTGCGTGGTGTCAGAGCAGATAGGGGAAGCCCTAAATGAGACTTTTGCTCCGGTTTTCACCAAGGAAAAGGAATTTGTTGTAAATGAAAACTTTGAGGAGCTGGGATACAGTCTTGAAGAGATCAAGATTGATGAAGTTGATGTGCTGGAAATTTTGGAAAACATTAAGATTGATCAGTGCCCAGGGCCAGACCAAATTTATCCTAGGCTATTCTAGGAAGTGAGAAAGGAGGTTGCTAAGCTGCTGATGAGGATATTTGCCTCCTCACTCTCCACGGGAGTCGTACCGGAGGATTGTAAGGAGGCAAATGTTGTTCCTCTTTTCAAGAAGAGTAATAGGGAAATCCCTGGCAATTACAGAGCAGTCAGTCTTACGTCTGTGGTCAGCAAAGTTTTGGAAAGAATTCTGAGGGATAGGATTTATAACTATTGGCAAGGCATGGTGTGATTAAAGGCAGTCAGCAAGGCTTTGTGAGGGGCAGGTCATGCCTCACAAATCTTATTGAGTTCTTTGAGGAGGTGTCAAGACACGTCGATGAAGGTCGAGCAGTGGATGTGGTGTATATGGATTTCAGCAAAGCATTTGATAAGGTTCTCCATGGTACGCTCATTCGTAAAGTCAGGAAGTATGGGATACAGGGAGGTTTGGATATCTGGATTCAGAATTGGCTGGCTGACAGAAGGCAGAGAGTGGTTGTAGATGGAAAGTATTCTGCGTGAAGATCAGTGTTGAGTGGGGTCCCGCAGGGCTCTGTTCTCGGGCCTCTGCTCTTTGAAGTTTTTATCAACGATTTGGATGAGGAGGTTGAGGGGTGGGTTAGTAAATTTGCAGATGACACCAAGGTTGGAGGTGTCATCGATAGTATAGAGGGCTACTGCAGGCTACAGCGAGACATAGACAGGATGCAGAGCTGGGCTGAGAAATGGCAGATGGAGTTCAACCTGGATAAATGCAATTTGATGCATTTTGAAAGGACGAACTGAATGCTGAATATAGGATTAAAGACAGGATTCTTGGCAGTGTGGAGGAACAGGGATCTGGGTGTGCAAGTGCATAGATCCCTCAAAGTTGCCACTCAAGTGGATAGGGTTGTTAAGAAAGCATATGGTGTTTTGGCTTTCATTAAAAGGGGGATCAAATTTCAGAGCCACAAGGTTTTTCTGCAGCCCTATAAGTCCCTGGTGAGCCCACACTTGGAATATTGTGTCCAGTTCTGGTTGCCCTATTACAGGAAAGATGCAGAGGCTTTGGAGAGAGTGCAAAGAAGGTTTACCCGGACGCTGCCTGGACTGGAGGGCTTGCCTTATGAAGAAAGGTTGAATAAGCTCGGACTTTTCTCTCTGGAGAGGAGGTGGAAGAGAGGAGACCTGATCGAGGTATACAAGATACTAAGTGGAATAGATAAAGTCAATAGCCAGAGACTTTTCCCCAGGGCAGGATTGACTGGTACTAGGAGTCGTAGTTTGAAGATATTAGGTGGAAGGTATAAAGGAGATGGCAGAGGTAGTTTCTTAATGCAGAGAGTAGTGAATGCATGAAATGCATTGCCAGCTTGGTGGTGGTAGCAGAGTCATTGGGGACATTTAAGCGACTGCTAGACATGCACATGGATAGCAGTGAGTTGAGGTTAGGTTATTATATTTTACATAAGGACTAACCTCGGCACAACATTGTGGGCCAAAGGGTCTGTACTGTGTTGTACTTTTCTATGTTCTATGTTCTAACTAGGATCAGTTTACAAAAGGTAAATAAACAAAAGGAGTTCCCCACTAGCTGATGGGACAGGCCTAAGGAAACAGGCATTTGAGGTTTTTGGAAAAGATGTGGGAGATGCTGCAGAACTTACTCCTGCAGCAATTGATAATGACCTGGAATTCTCTGTCTACAAGTGTGAGGGTAGCGGAGACAATCAATGATTTCCAAAGGAAATTGATGCGCACCTGAAGGAAATAAACTTTCAGCGCTTATAGGGACAGATTCTACAGATCGAATTCTATAAACTGAATTGCCTTCTATGTGTCATACAAGTACTGAGATGCTACACAGTTCACAAGTCACTGTTACAACAGCATGACCTTGAAGTCCTACGTCTAAGTAATGGATAAAGGGAAACTCTTTATCAGAAAAGACATGGGACTTATATATGGAAGATAGCAGCAACACCAAAGAAAACATTCCAATTTAAGAACTTTTCACACAACATCTGATAAAGTACCTGAAAACCTGCAACACTTTATTCTTTTTCAAGACTCTGATGGACTTGGTTTGTTTCTAGTATAATCTGTTTTACATTAGATTGCAAAGAATTTGCTCATCTAAATGCAGAATTCGCTCATCTAAATGCAGAATTCTAACAGTCAAAAGAATTCTTATTAAGCCACACATCAAGCACTGAATCGGCAACTATCATATTCAACAGCAATAAATGGTAAAAGCTTTCCAATATATGAAATGTCATCAACTTGAACATTTTTCCTCATATCACCTTAATTCAACACCAGATTTCACAGGGGAAAAACAGAAATATCAAAAACTTAAGTCAAGTTGCACTAATAGTGACATATTAGAAGAACTAAATATCTTATAGCTGCAGTCAAACATATAAGAACAAATCATACTGAACAGGAATGAAACAGAGAAACTTGAATGAATACAAAAAACTGGTTAGGAAAGGAAGATGGAAAGAGCTGGATCAAGTCAAGTGATGAGGAATTTTAAATAAAAACAAAGTACAGGAGAAACACAGCAGGTCTAACATTTGGGGAGCTCTAAAATGAGTAAATGCTCATTCTTGTAACCATTTTTCCGAAGATCACTCAGAATCTTAGCATTAACGAGTTTTCTCACCCAACAGATGTTGCCAGACCTGCTAGGTTTCTGCAGTGCATCGTTTGTATTTCAGATTTCTAGCATCCACAAAATTTTGCAAGGAATTTGACAGGGGTAAAATGGTAAGGGATGAGGGAAAAGAATAATTACAAACTATTATCATAGCCTGGAATATTGCACAGGTTATCAAGACCTTAGTGACCTTAGTGACAGGACATGAAAAATGTGTTGCTGGAAAAGTGCAGCAGGTCAGGCAGCATCCAAAGAGCAGGAGAATCGACGTTTTGGGCATGAGCCCTTCTCTTGCTCTTTGGATGCTGCCTGACCTGCTGTGCTTTTCCAGCAACACATTTTTCAGCTCTGATCTCCAGCATCTGCAGTCCTCACTTTCTCCTTGGTGACAGGACAGTATAGGTTTTATAGGTTCTGTGGTGATAGGATGGTATGTAGGGGGTTTTATTAGCCTCCATGGTAAAAGGATAGTATACTGGGGGGTTATTGGTTCCATGGTGACACAATGGCATATGGGGGGGTGGGGAGAGTGGGGGGGTTATTGGTGGTGGTGGTTATTGGCTCTATGGTGACAGGATGGTATATTGATGCTTATGATCAGTCCAGGCTTCTGGCGGTGAACCCTGACACTGAAGTCTCTTGAGTACTCCGAGGGGGGGAAGAGACCACGGCACAAAAGCTGAGCAGTGCCGCCCCTTCCTGGGGCTGCCCCCGCCCGGGCCTCGGTTCACAGGCGCTGCTCTCTGCGCTGCGGGAGGTATTTTGGCAGCGGATTTGGGACAGGACAGGCACAGAGGGCGTACGCGCTCGGCTGAGAGTGGGCGGAGGAACCGGTCAAATAGGGGGCGGGGGCTGGGGCCGGGTCCGAGGCCGAGGACCGGGTCCGCGATGCCGCACTCACCTGTCTCCGCGACGCTGCGAGGCTGAGGGGCGGCGGACTCGGACTCATTGATGGACAACCACCGCCGCCGCTTTCCCCGTGACGCCAGCAGTCTGCGCCCACCGGCCTCTCCGTCATCAGAAAGCGCCCAGAGCCGGATGCACATGCGCGGTGAGGAGAGAACACCGCGTGCTTCGGAAGGCGGGAAAGTGAGAGAACGTGAGGTAACTCGCCAGAGGCCCGTGTTCCGTCGCCGTTTATTGACATTTGAAGTCGCCTTTAGTCGAGTGCTGCCTCTTCAGAGCTAGAGCCAGAATCTCTGACGATCCTTTTTTGTTCTGACAAGCAATACCCTTCGATCAACGGGCTTCTCCTGGTTAATGTTTTGTTAAACATTACCCCCGTACTCCCGCCAAGTTGTGGTGGTGTTTGTGAGAAACTAAGCTCGCAAACTTCAATAATATCAGTCCGAGACAAAATCTGAATCAGTAGTGTCCTTTATTTTACTCTTGCAAGAGGGTGTGATGTCCAGTATCTACAAGGCAAGGGACACACCCACCAAATTCAATGAATATTCGATATTTATATAATTTGGTTTCTATTTTTTATTTCATTGCTCCTCCCCTGTTTACATCTTCCACTTCCCTAAGACCGGCACCCATTATTCCTGTTTATCTCTTGCCTTATCCGGCCTTTCTGTGACAAAATGCTTATTTCTGGCCTCACAAGGCCATTTGACCTCATCCTGCTGTGGGTCATTGTTAGGCATATCCTTTCCTTACCATTATCTATTCCCTTCATCTGTGCCTCTCCTACCATACTGATCGTTAAGACCCTTTTAATTAGGGTTTGTTCCTGTATTTCTGTAGAAGTGGGAAACAGATGTTTATACCTATAGTTTGTACAGGCGTATCAAGCTTAACTGCCTCCCCTCACAGCATCTTATCTATTCGTCTGTAATATCTACCATTGTTTTACAGTCACGTTTCATTCTTGCATACATTTTTAGCTAATACAAAAAACAATTATGCATATCCTCCACATAGTTCCCATTCTTGTTGACTCACCTCTTGGCTGAAACAATTGCATATTGGTGTGAGTTCATTTACTTTGTTTAAGTAATTATAATTGCAGAAGTAACACTACTTTACCTATATCCCACAGTGTTTACGTTTTCCCCAGCACCCATGTTGTGTGTGTGCAGGTGTGAGACACAGTGAAAAACACAAGATGTATGAATCTTTATTCAATTTTCACCCCCAGACGATCCTTTTTTTCATATTTTATTAACAATTCACAGTTTACAAAACAAATAAAATTTACTGCTGTTTACAGAGAAACAGCAATTTTACAAGGGAGAGGGGCAGCAAAGCCAGGCCCAAAACCCTAACGTTCAACCAGTTTTCAGGGAAATGAGGACAAACCTCAAAGCCCAGTTTCAATCACCACAAAACGGTAACAAAGACACTTGTATATACAAGACAGTTCAATTACATGAAAAAAGGTGCATACAATACAGAGCCCCAGAAAACCCAGCAAGGCCCCCCCACACACACACACACTTCCCAGCCACTCTAAGGCAGCCCGCCCCTAGACAACCCTCTATTTTTTTTGAAGAGGACAGTCCTTGACACTGGTCCAGCTCCCTCAGAGCCAGCTGTCAGAGTGAACAGAGCCTTTGACACTCCTGTTCAGTTTTTTTCAATATTGTTCTTTTTTTTAACCTCACACTACTGCCTAACTGCAGGAGTGCTTATTTTTTCCCCAGCACCCATGTTGCGTGTGTGCGCAGGTGAGAGACACAATGAAAGACGCTAGGTGCACAAATCTTTATTCAAATTTCCACCAGCAGGAAGAAAGGAAACACCCGAGCGGCCAGTGACAAGCGATGCCCTTTACATCAAAGGGCAACACTGTGTGATCAAACAGTGAAGAGGGGGGCAGGGATTGAATCAAAATAAAGGTGGAGGGGAAATAATGCACTCCACTCCCTGCAGCGCCCACCTCTCCCTGAACAATTCCATGGTGTTGGTGGACACCACGTGCTCCTTCTGCAGAGACATCTGGGCTCTAACGTAACCATGGAAGAGGGGCAGGTAGTCGGCCCTGATGACACCCTCCATGGCCTGCTGCCTGGACCTGTTTGTTTATGGCCAATTTGGCCAGGCCCAGGAGTAGACCAATGAGGGAGGTCTTCAGACCTACTCTCTCCTCCGTACCGGGTGGCCGAAGATCAGTCGCATGGGACTGAAGTGCAACCAAAAGCAGAGGAGGAGGTTTTTAAGAAAATCAAAGAGGGAGTGCAAAACGCCCACACCTAATATACACATGGTCCACAGCACGACAGAACAAGCAGTTGGGCTGGGAATCCATGAACCACAGCAATCCGCAGCAGTCAACGTGCTCCACCCCAGATCCCCGAGGGAAAAAAAAGGGGGAAGACTCCCACCTCAAGAGCTCTCCACTGGGGATCCCCACCCACTGCCCGGTGGAAGATGAGCATGCCAAGGCATGTCCTGACAGTGGAATAGGGAGAAGAGGTGGATGGTGTGCAGCAGCAGTCAATACAGGGCCCGCCGTTTTACATCCTGAAAGGGGAACAAAATTAAAATTCCGGAGGCAGGTCAGGTTGTGGGGCACAGGCTCCTGCAGAGAGTACGGGACCTTGAGGCCAATGTGAAATTCCGTCCAGGCTAGGGTGAGCGCAGATGGGATCCCAACCACACACCTGAGCGTCCTCCAACTGGTGCACTACGTTAGGTCCGAGCACTGCCGTTTTAAGGCATCGGATGGCAGTGGCCACATCCTGCAGCAGCGTCCAGCCCAGGCCCCCAGCATGTCCACGACCCTGGTCACCCTCGCCACCAAGGCCCTCCCCTCCAACAGCCACTCAAACCCGCGAGTATGGAGGTGCGGATTACTTAGCAACAGCTCCCTGACGACAGCCACTACTCCTGCCAGACGGTAGGTGCGACGCGATTTGACCCTATTCCAGACAGACAGTGATCTGGTCCCGGTAAAAGGCAGGCAGCGTCTTGAGGGCGACCTCCAAACCATCACAGTCGACGAACAGGAGCTCGTGTTTTGTTGAGGTTACGCACCTGGCAGAAAAAATACATCGCCAGGGCACACCACCTAGGAGGAGGCTCGACGTAAAGGGATTGCTGCAAGGTCTGAAGGCAGAACGTCGTGACTTGGGTGTGGACGCACACCAGTGACTGACCGCCCTCTTCAAGAGGGAGACTCAGAACCTGCGCAGCAACCCAGTGCATCATTTTGTCCCAGAAGAAGTCAACCAACCTTCTCTGGATGTCAGCAACAAAGCCAGGAGGAGGGACCAAATTGACCAGCCGGTACCACAGCATGGCAGCCACCAGCTGGTATATGACCAGCACTCGGAGCAGTCCTGCCCAGCAGTCTAGGCGAGCCGAGATTTTGGCCTCCAGCTCCTGCCAGTTGGCTGGCCAGAATTCCTCAGCCGGGCTGAGGTTGACCCCCAGGTAGAGGAGATGGGCGGTACTCCAGCTGAACCCCCATAACTCCTCCAGCAGAGAGTCCATCCGCCACGGACCGACCAGTAGTCCGGAACATTTGGTCCAGTTGATCCTGGTGGAAGATGCTGCTGAGTACACGGCCTGGCACTCGCGCATCCTCCCCAGGTCAGCCGGGTCGGTGAAAGTGAGGAGCACGTCATCAGCGTAGGCCGAGTGGACCGCCCCTGTGCCCGCACCATGCAGAACCAGCCCCGACAACCTCCTCTGCAATAGGCCCAGGAAAGGCTCCACGCACAGGGAATACAGCTGGCCGGACAGGGGGCAGCCTTGACGCACTCCTCTCCCGAAGTGAAGGGGCGCCGTCAGGGACCTGTTAACTTTAACCAGACACTCTGCGGCGGCATACAAAAGTCGGATCCGGACGACAAACTGCATCCCGAACCCGAATGTCCGCAGAGTGCCGAGCAGGTACTCGTGATCGACCCTGTCGAATGCCTTCTCCTGGTCAAGAGACAGGAAGGCGCTCAGCAGACTAGCCCATCGACAGGTGGACGTTGTCGTGTATCCTCCGGCCCGGGACCATGTAGGACTGGTCCGGGTGAATCATGGGCCAGCACGGAAGCCAGGCGATAAGACAACACCCTGGCGAAAATATTAGTAGTCCATGAAGGAGGGAGACCCAGATGCCAGTTCTTCAAAGAACAAAGGTCCCCCTTCTTTAGCAGCAGGACGATGACCGCCCAGCACCAAGAAAGGGACAGCTCTCCAGCATTTAGACACTCCCCGGACCTGTGCGTAGTCACTCCCCAGGACGTCCCAGAACGCTCTTAAGAACTCTACAGTCAGCCCGTCCAGCCCCAGGGATTTGCCCCTCGAGAGCCGGTCGAGGGCGCCGGTCAGCTCCTCTAAGGTGACGGGAGCGTCGAGCCTTCCGGCGTCCTCCGGGCCGAGCTGCGGCAGGTCCTCCCACAGAACTCTGCGAGCATCCTCGCGGGACGGATCCGGAGAGAACAGAGCCGTGTAATAGGTTCGGACGTGGGCCCTGATACCCTCCGGATCCGAGACGAGGGACCCGTCGTTGGCCAGCAGCACAAGGAGCTGCTGACAGGTGCCACGCCTTTTTTCCAGCGAGTAGAAGAAGGGGGAGCCGCGGTCCAGGTCCTGGAGGAGTTGGATCCGCAACCTCAAGTCCGAGCCCCGGGTCCCGGTGCGCGGCCTTCTTCTCTTCGTACACCTCGCGCAGGGCCGGGTCCACGCGGGCTGACCGAGGCGTGACTGCAGGTCAAGCATCTCCCTCTCCAATTCTCCGATCCTGGATTTCCGCCTCTTTGTTGACCCCCTCGCCTACTCCTGACAGTAAACGCAGACGTGAGCCTTGCCCACGTCTCACCATAGCCTCAGGGAGGGGAAGCTTCCCCGCTTCCTTCTCCAGCCGGCCCAGAAACGATGAAACGAGTCCCGGAACCACTCGTCCTCCAGCAGCAGGTTGTTAAAGTGCCAGTATGCGGACCCGAGCCAGGCGCCGAACGGGAGGAGTTTTGCCCACACCAGGTGATGGTCACGGTGGCACAGTGGTTAGCACTGCTGCCTCACAGCGCCAGGGACCTGGGTTCAATTCCCGCCTCAGGCGACTGACTGTGTGGAGTTTGCACGTTCTCCCCGTGTCTGCGTGGGTTTCCTCCGGGTGCTCCGGTTTCCTACCACAGTCCAAAGACGTGCGGGTCAGGTGAATTGGCCATGCTAAATTGCCCGTAGTGTTAGGTAAGGGGTATATGTAGGGATATGGGTGGGTTGCGCTTCGGCGGGTCGGTGTGGACTTTTTGGGCCGAAGGGCCTGTTTCCACACTGTAAGTAATCTAATCTAAAAAAAACCTGCCGCATGGAGGCCATTGGAAAACAGGAGGCATACGCCCGCAGAACGTACAGGCGGTCGATTCTGGACGCTCCGACCCCAGGCCTCACGAAGGTGAAGGCGATGGAGTCAGGATGGAGATTCCGCCAGACGTCCACCAGGTCGAAGGACTTGACCAAGTCCCCCAACCTCCTCCCTGACACCCAACCGGTGCGGGCACCGCCGTGGTCCCTGTCCTCAAGGACGCAGTTAAAATCTCCCAAGGACAACGCACTGGCTTTTGTCGATGGAGGAGAGATGAGCGGACACTTCTCCGAAGAAGAAGCTCGCTTGCCTCGGCCCAGCCAAGGGAGCGTAGACATTCACCAAGTGAAGCACCGCGCCCCCTAGCCGAACCGTCAGGTGAAGCAAACGCCTGGTACAGGTTCCCTGACCCCCAAGATCTCCGACTGAAAATGCAGGGCCAACAAGTTAGCCACCCCGCCAGATCTGCGGGTGAGGTGACTCATGTAGACCCCCCCCCAACCCGCCTCGCCTCGCCACTCCAGGAGCCAGGTGACTTCATCTCCCAGGGTAGTGTGGGTTTCTTGCAGGAATAACACACTGCATACCTCCCGTCCCGAAGGACCGAGAGGGTCTGGAATCTGCGCTGTGACTCCCTGCTGCCGTGGATGTTGAGGCTGGCTATAGTTGTCTCCATGTCGGAAGCATTGTGCAACCACCACCAGTACAGTTACAAACTATATATATTTACTGGGAGCACAGAGGTCCCTCACTCTCACCAAGAGTGCCCCCAGGAAGTTCCTGACTCGCTTTCGCTCGTTCACATCAAGCCCAGGTGCCTGGCGAGCAGCATGGGGCGACCAATAGTCTCTCTCAAAGGAGCTCCAGTGGGGTCGAGAGCCAGTTGGGCTCTATCGCGGCAACTCCGAGTTTCCTCGACAAACTCCCGGAGTTCCTTGAGGGGGAGATTGGTGGAGGGGGCACCTGGGACTCAGAAATATCACTGGAGACTCCACGTCATCCCCAGTGTCCACCACCGATCCCAAACCCTCCTCCAGGATGTCACCCTTGGTCACCGACCCCTCCCCCACCAAGAAAATGGGGGCTGGTCTAGCACCACCAACTGGCCTCAAACCCCCAGCGACCCCACCCCCAGGGTCATCAGCAGTACCTTCCTCAGCGCACACCTTCCCGGAATGCCCCGGGTTCAGGTCATCAGGCGGCAGAGGCTCATGGCCCCACTCTCCTCCCAACACCAAGACACCCAGCTCCTCAGGGAAAATGTCCTCCCCCAGGGCCAAGGCCCTCAGAAAAAACAGTCTGGGAGGGAGGAGTGAGGATAGCACCTTCCTTCCCTCCACCACTCAACAACCCAGTGGGCAGTTCACAGTTGTCACCCGCACCACAACCCATGCAGTTTTTAAAATCCTCCTCTGGGTCATAACCTCCAAAGGGTCGATGGGCAGATGTGTCCCGCACACAGTGAGCCCCCTCTCCACGGCCAGGTGGACTGCCTGCTCGATGCTCAGGAAAAAGACGGCCTTCCCTTACATCCTGGCCGCAGCGACGATGGCCAGTGGGCCAACCTTACTAACCATGGCCTTGGTCATGTTGGGGTGAGGATAGGCCTTTACCCCTAGGTGTTTATGCAGGTGCCTGAAGGCGGTCGTGGCTGCAGCCGGGGTTGGAGCAGCCGCCCCTAAGGCAGCGGCTACCCCAGCATAGGTACGGCTGGGCCCTGCAATTTTGGGACTTGCCATACGGTGCTGCTGAATGGCAGTAGGCCCCAGGAACCAGCTGTGTCGTTAAGTCCAGGTGAGGCCTCAGGCAGGAACAGGTGAAGGCAGGCCTCAGGTTGTAGCAGTGGTGGCAGTCCTGGGGAGGGGCCCAAGGCGAATCCCAGGCAGCACTAAATAAAGTCCCAGGCAGCGGTGGTGGAGGCAGGCCTCAGGCAACAGCAGCAGTGGAGGCAGGCCTCAGGCACGTCCCAGGCAGCAGTAGAGTGAGTCCCAGTTAGGCCCCTGGTCGCAGCTGTGGGGGCAGGCCTGTTGGGGGAGTCCCCAAGGTTAGTCCCAGGCAGCATCAGTGGAGGTGGGCCTCCAGCAGTATCAGTGGTGGAGGTCCTGGGAGGGTCCCAAGGTGGGTCCCAGGCAGGCCCCTGGCCACAGTGGTAGGGGCAGACCTGTTGGGGAGGGTCCCCAAGGCAAGTCCCAGGCAGCCCCAAAATTTTGTCCCGGGCAGCAGCGGTGGAGGTCCTGGGAGAGGCCCAAGATGAGTCCCAGGCAGCAGCAGTGAGGCAGGCTCCAAGTAGTAACAGCTGAGGCAGGTCTGGGTGGGGTCCCAGAGACCAGCAGTGGGAGTGGGCCCCAGGTCAGCAGCAACACTCCCTTGACCTGTATGAGGCCCAGGCTGCAGCTCCAAAAGCAGGCCCAGGACTCGGAGCTCTCACCTCCTTCTGCCACCTCTTCCTTCCTCTTCTCCCTCCTCTCCTTTCTTCTTCTTCCTTCCTTCGAGCACACTGGTTGTGTGGCAACTGGTCCAGGGCCAGTCCCCTTCCTCTCTGACGCAGCCAAGGAGGAGAGTCCTTGCACACACACCGGTCCAGCTCCCTCAGAGCCAGCTCTGAGTGAACAGAGCCTTTAATACTCCCGTCTAGTTTTTTAAAAATTTTTTCCTTTTTTTAAAATTTTTTTTAACCCCACACTACTGCCTAACTGCAGGATTATTTTTTTAAACGATCCTTTTTTTTGAGATAAGATTGGGCACGTTTGGTAGTTTTCAGATAAATGTAAAAGAATGACGGGTGGTTTGATTGAAGTTACAATATTATAAGCATGGATAGGATGAATAGTCAGAGTCTTTTTCCCATGGTAGAAATGGTTAATTACGAAGGGATATAAATTTAAGATAAAAAGGAATGTAACAATTCTACAGAAACTGGTATTACATCATTAAGTCACCCCTTATTTACATGTGGAAAATGCTTGACATTGATCCAACTCCCTCAGAGTTAGCTGTCAGAGTGTTAGGATGTCTGATACTCTTTTTTTTCCTTTTTTGTTTTTTTTTTCTCTTTTAAATCTTTTTTCTTTTTTTAACCCCCACACTACCGCCCAACTGCGGTACTGCTTATTTTTTAGACGATCCTCTGTGTTTTTTTGAAATAGAATTTTTTTTTCTTAAACAAATACAAAACAGTTTACAATAAACATTTACAGCTGTACAAGAGACAGCAATTTTACAAGGGAGAGGAGGAGCAAAGCTAGGCCCCAAACCCTACCATTCGACCATTTTACAGGGAGATGAGGATAAACCTCAAATCCCAGTTCCACATAAGACAGTGACAACAACATTTGTACATTAAACAATACGGTTACATACAGAAGTGCAGACAATACAGACCCAGCAAGCCCCCACCCCTCCCACCTTTCGACCACTCTAAGGCAGCCCGCCCCTACCCACCTTCCAGTTCTCGGTCCACCCCGTGCCCCTTCCAGTTTTCGGTCTGCACTCACACACCTTTCGACCACCTCTAGGACAGCCCGCCCCGGTACCCACCCGGGGTGACAGCGGTTTGGACAGCCTACCCACCTTCCGGCTTCACTAACCACCCTCAGCACCTTTCGACCACCTCTGGGGCACGATCCTCTGTATCTGTTGGCTAGGGCTCCCTGATTGGACTAGATTAATAGCCCCATTGAGGCAGTCAAGTTGGCTGATCTATTATTATCACTACATCCACCCCTCTTTGAGTCTAAGGACACTTGCCAGTTCTTTTTCTTGAAGAGCTTGCTGGGTGTTTTAACACCAGTCAGATTTCTACAACTTGGCATCCAATAGAGGCACATATAAGACATGAGTACTGGCCTCTTGGGCCAGGAGTGTTTCAGTAGAAATTTAATTCTTCAGGCAGCAACTATGTTAAGATGGCTACATCAGTCATGACCTTCTCTGATTCTGAGGACTCATCAACACTTGAGGGAGAGGGTGAACCCACGACTTCCAGCAGCCTTTTCAACTATTTCAAGGGGCTGGGTGTGTTTTGCTCTCGCACCGTTTGCGAAATCACAGCTTTCATATTGTCGAAATGCTTGTACAGGACCATTACGTGTACCTGAACCCGTCAGTGGTCCTAACCTTGCATCAACCATAACTCTTACTCATTCAGGGCCAGTTCAGTAATTGTTATACCAAATCTTGTTCCCCATATCAAACAGTCTTTCTTTGAGAGGTGTCTTGTGTTTGGAATTGGCATTCCTCATGCCGTTACAGCCTCCCTACCAGGTAGGGGAAGAACAGAGTTAACCTGGAGCAAAGTCTTCTACCCATTAGAAAACTCTGCCAAGGCTATCCCTGTAGTTGCTTGTGGGATGGTACTATAGTCAAATAAGAACTGTGATAGTTTGGTATCTAACGAGGCTGTTGGCTGTTTCTTCAAACATGCTTTCTAAGTTTGGTCTGCTCTTTTGCCAGGACCCTGAATGATGAATATTGTGGAGCTTTTCTTATGTACTAAATCTCGACTGATAAAAAATGGCCAACGTTTATGAGAATCCGTGTATGGAAAAATATCATAGACTCCACATGGTGTAGAAGCAGGCTATTTGGCCCATGAGTCTATGCCAACCCTCCAAAAACCCAGATTCCCCCCCACCCTCCCCTTGTAATCTTGCATTTCCTATGACTAATTCATCTATCATGCACAGCTTTAGATTGTGGGAGGAAACCAGAGCACCCAGAGGAAACCTATTCAGACATGGGAAGAATGTGCAAACTCTACACCCAGTGAGGCTGGAATCAAACTCAGGTCCCTGGCACTGTGAGGCACTGTGCTACCCTTTGCTAATGGCAACCCTTTCCATTGGACCACCTATGAGCGAATACCACCCTGATGCTACACAGGGAGGCATCACATGACAACACCAGACCTTTCTTGGAAGTGTGCTAACATAGAACAATGCAGCGCAGAACATGCCCTTCAGCCCTCGATGTTGCACCAACCTGTGAACTAATCTAAGCCCATCACCCTATACCATCCTATCATCATCCATATGCTTATCCAAGGACTATTCAAATGCCCCAATGTGGCTGAGTTAACTGCATTGGCAGGCAGGGCATTCCACGCCCTGATCGCTGAGTAAAGAACCTGCCTCTGACTTCTGTCTTAAATATGTCACCCCTTAATTTGCAGCTATGCCCCCTCATACAAGTAGATGTCATCATCCTAGGAAAAAGATTCTCACTGTCCACCCTATCTAATCCTCTGATCAACTTGTACGTCTCTGTTAAATGCCCTCTTAGCCGCCTTCTCTCAAATGAGAACAGAGCTAAGTCCCTTAGCCTTTCCTCATACGACCTGTGCTCCATCCAGGCAACATTCTGGTGAATCTCCTCTGCACCTTTTCCAATGCTTCCACATTTTTCTTATGATGGGGCGACCAGAACTGCACACAGTAGTCCAAGTGAGGCCGCACAAGGGTTTTGTACAGTTGCAGCATGACTTGGAGTCATAGAGATGTAGAGCACAGAAACAGACCCTTTGGTCCAACTTATCCATGCTGACCAGATATCCAACCCAATCTAGTCCCACTTGCCAGCACCCGGTCCATAGCCCTCCAAACCCATCCTATTCATGTACCCATCCATGCCCCTCATGATTTTATAAACCTCTATAAGGTCACCCCTCATCCTCCAACACTTAAGGGAAAACAGCCCATCCTATAGATCCTCTCCGTACAGCTCAAAACTCCACGTCTAGCAACATCCTTGTAAATCATTTCTGAACCCTTTCAGGTTTCACAACATCCTTCTGATAGAAAGGAGACCAGAATTGCACGTAATATTCCAAAAATGACCTAACCAATGTCCTGTACAGCCGCAACATGACCTCCCAACTCCTGTACTCAATACTCTGACCAATAGAAGAAAGCATACCAAATGCCTTCTTCACTATCCTACCTACCTGCGACTGTACTCTCAAGGAGCTATGAACCTGCACTCCAAGGTCTCTTTGTTCAGCAACACTCCGTAGGACCTTACCATTAAGTGTATAAGTCCTGCTAAGATTTGCTTTCCCAAAATGCAGCACCTCACATTGATCTGAATTAAACTCCATCTGATCAAGATCCCATTGTAATCTTCTTCGCTGTCCACTACACCTCCAATTTTGGTGTCATCTGCAAACTTACTAACTATACCTCTTTTGCTAACGTCCAAATCATTTACACAAATGATGAAAAGTAGTGGATCCAGCACCAATCCTTGTGGCACTCCACTGGTCACAGACCTCCAGTCTGAAAACAGCCCTCCACCACCACCACCCTCTGTCTTCTGCCTTTGAGCCAGTTCTGTACCCAAATGACTAGTTCACCCTGTATTCTGAGATCTAACCTTGCTAACCAATCTCCCAGGGGGAACCTTGTCGAACGTCTTACTGAAGTCCACAGAGATCACTTCCACTGCTCTGCCCTCATCAATTCTCTTTGTTACTTCTTCAAAGTTTGAGAGAAATGATTTGCCATGCACAAAGCCATGTTGACTATCCCTAATCAGTCCTTGCCTTTCCAAATAAAGTACAGCCTGTACCTAAAGATTTACAAGGATGTTGCCAGGGTTGGAGGATTTGAGCTATAGGGAGAGGCTTAACAGACTGGGGCTGTTTTCCCTGGAACATCGGAGGCTGAGGGGTGACCTTATTGAGGTTTACAAAATTGAAGGGCATGGATAGGGTATATAGGCAAAGTCTTTTCCCTGGCGTCGGGGAGTCCAGAACTAGAGGGCATAGGTTTAGGGTGAGAGGGGAAAGATATAAAAGGGGCCTAATGGGCAACTTTTTCACACAGAGTGGTACGTGTATGGAATGAGCTGCCAGAGGAAGTGGTGCTTCCTTCTTTTTCTTAACTAAACCCTCAATTTCTTTAGTCATCCAGCATTCCCTAAACCTACCAGCCTTTCCCTTCACCCTAACAGGAGTATACTTTTTCTGGACTTTCGTTATGTCATTTGAAGGCTTCCCATTTTCCAGCTGTCCCTTTACCTGTGAACATCTGCCGCTAATCAGCTTTTGAATGTTCTTGCCTAATACCATCAAAATTAGCCTTCCTCCAATTTAGAACTTCAACTTTTAGATCCAGTCTATCCTTTACCATCACTATTTTAAAAGTAATAGAATTATGTCGCTGGGCTCAAAGTGCACCGCCACCCCCCCAACTGACACCTTTGTCATCTGCCCTGCCTGACTGGACTCCAGGCAGAATATTTTCCATCAACCACCACTCGATGCCTTCTTACAGAAGGCCAGTTCCTAATCCAAACTGCTAAATTACCTTCAATCCCTTGTCTCTGCATTTTCTCCAACAGCCATCCATGTGGAACCTTATCAAAGGCTTCACTGAAGTCCATGCACACCATGTAAACTGTCCTACCGTCATCCGTATGCTTGGTCACCTCAAAAAACCCAGTGAGGTTTGTGCCCTTGACAAATCCATGTTGACTATTTCCAATCAAATTGTTGCTGGCTAGATGATTATAAATCCTGTCTCTTATCCTTTCCAAAACTTTTCCTAGAAGAGACGTAAAGCTCACTGGACTATAATTACCTGGGTCATCTCTAATGCCCTTCTTGAACAAGGGCACAATATTTGCAATCCTCCAGTCCACTGGTACTAAACCTGTAGACAATGAGACTCAAAGATCAAGGCCAAAGGCCCTTCCATCTCCTCCCAAGTTTCCCAGAGAATTCTCGGAAAAATCCCATCCGGCCCAGAGAACTTACCTACTTTTACACCTTCGAGAATTGATAACACCTCCTCCTTACTAACCTCAATCTGTTCATGTCTAATAGCCCGTATCTCAGTGTTCTTCTCTACAATATTCTCCTTTTTACTGAGTAAAAACAGATGAGAAATATTCATTTAGCACCTCTCCGATCTCCACAGGGTCCACACACAACTTCCCACTTCTGTCTTGGACAGGCCCCATTCCTACCCTAGTCATCCTTTTATTCCTCACATATCTGTAGAAAGCTTTCAGGTTCTCTTTTATTCTACCTGCTAAAGACTGCTCATGTCCCCTCCTTGCTCTTGTTAACTCTCTCTTTAAATCCTTCCTCACTACTCTCCTCAAGGTCAGATAAGCTTCCCTCTTTCGCTTTACAAGAGGTGCAATTCCTTTAGTAAACTATGGTTCCCTTACCTTATCACTTCCTCCCTGCCTGACAGGGACATACCTATCAAAGGCATGCAATATTTGTTTCTTAAAAAACTAGCTCCACATTTCGATTATCCCCATCCCCTGCATTTTGCTGTTGCATTTGATACCTCCTAAGTCTTGCCTAATTGCAGTAAAATTGCCCTTCCTCCATCTATAACTCTTGCCCTGTGGCATATACCTATCCCTTTCCATCGCTTAACAAAACATAACCAAATTATGATCACTCTCCAAAGTGCTCACTTATCACTAAATCAAACACCTGGCCTGATTCATTACCATGTACCAGATCCAGTGTGGCTTCCCCTCGTCGGCCCTTCGATAGACTGTGTCAGGAAACCCTCCTGCACACATTGGACAAAAACTGATCCATCCGACGCACTGGAGTTATAGCATTTCCAGTCAATGTTGGAGAAGTTAAAGTCTCCTACAATGACCCCCACTGTTCCTTTCACTCCTGCCCAGAATGGATTTTGTAATCCTCTCCTCCATATCCCTGGAACTTTGCGGAGGCCCATAAAAAATCTCCCAGCAGTGTGACTTCTCTCCTCTCCTGTTTGTAAGCTCAGCCCATACCACCACAGTAGATGAGTCCTTGTCAAAAGTTCTTTCAGCCACCGTTATACATCCTTGACTTACAAAGCCACACCTCCCCCTCGTTTATCACCTTCCGTGATCTTAATGAAAGATTTAAACCATGAAACCTGCAACATTCATTCCTGACCTTGCTCTATCCATATCTCAGAAATGGCCACAACATCAAAGTTCCAGTTACCTATCCATGCTGCAAGCTTACCTACCTTATTCTGGATACACCTGGCATTGAAGTAGACACACTTCAATCCAGCTTGCTGTCTGCCAGCATACTCCTGTGACCATGGAATCCTGTCTATGTCCTGCCTACTCTCATCCTTTTGTGTACTGGAACTAAACATTGGTTTCTACCCCTCTGCCGAGCCAGAATTCACACCCGAATAGCACTAGCAAATTTCCCACCCAGGATATTAGTATCCTTCTGGTTAAGTGAAGGCAGTCAATTTTATAGAGGTCCTACTTTCCCCAGAATGAGCCCCAATTATCCAAGTACCTGAAACCATCCCTCTTGCACCATCCCTGCAGCCACGTGTCAGCTGATATCTCTCCCTGTTCTTCGCCTCGCTATCACATGGCAATCCAGAGATAACAATTGTGTGTTCTAGCTCTCAGCCTCCACCTTAACTCCCTGAAATCCTGCCTTACATTCCTATCCTTCTTTCTACCTATGTCATTGGTACCTATGTGGACCACGACTTGGGGCTGGTCACCCTCTCCCTTCAGGACCCCAAAGACACGATCCGAGAGATCACAGACCCTGGCACCTGGGAGACAACACAACAACCATGAGTCTCTTTCGTTCCCAACAAAACTTCTATCTGACCCTCTAACTATTGAGTCTCAATGACTAACATTCTCCTCCTTCCCACCCCCGCTTCCCTTCAGTGCAACCGGGACATATTCTGTGCCAGAGACCTTCATCCCAGTGCATGTCCCTGGTAAGTTGTTCCCTGCCCCTTCCAACAGTATCTAAAATGGTATACTTGTTTTTCAGGGGTACGACCACAGGTGATCCCTGCACTGACTTTTTTTTTCTCCTTATCATAGTTACCCAGCTTTCTTTGTGCCTGGGAGTAACTACTTCCCTGTAACTCGTATTATCACAGACTCTGCCTCCTGAATGATCCGAAGTTCATCCAGCTCCCGCTCCAGTTTCTAATGCGCTCTTGGAGAAGCGAGAGTTGGGTGCACTTCCTGCAGATGTACTTGGATGGAACACTAATGGCCTCCCTCATCTCAAACATCAAGCAGGAATATTCCTCTCCCTGCACTGCCATCCCTGCTCACCCCCTTATCAGAAAGTAAGAAAAAAAGAAGAGACGCTTACCTGATGTGTCCCTAGTGTGTAAGGTTAGAGGAGGTGGATAGGTGGGAGGCCCTACAAGGGTAGAGACTCTGGTTTAGAAAACACTCATAACTTATGTAGCTCAGGAGAACAAAAGTCCCTCCTTTCCCAAAGATGTCTGCTCTACAAGGTGCTGCCATGGCCGACACTCAAGGCAAGCTTTTAAAGTTTTAAATCAGTGACTCACCTTTCCCAACAGGCCCCTGGTCCAAGCTCCCGCTCTTCCTGCTGTTGGCAACTAAAATTGAGGGTTCCAATGCTCAAGGTAAGCTTTTAAATTTTTAAATCAGTATCTCATCTTTTCCGACAGGCCCCACCTGTCCTGGCTCATTGCCGAGCATCAAATCCAAAACGGCCTTTCCCTTCGTCGGCCTGTCTACATTGAGTAAGGAAACCCTCCTGTACACACCTGACAAAAATGGCTTCATCCAAACCATCTGCACTAAGGAGATTCCAGTCAATATTTTGCAAGTTGAAGTCATCCATAACAACAACTCTGCTATATCTGCATTTTTCCAAAATCTGCCGGCCTATGAGTCCTTTGATTTCCCCACTGTCATTAGGGGATCTGTAGAAAACCCCCAATGAGGTGGCTGCTCCCTTGCTGTTTCTAACTTCCACCCATACTGACTCAGTAGACAAACCTTCCTCGACAGCCTTCATTTCTGTAGCTGTGACACACTCTCTGATTAGCAATACTACACCACCTCCTCTTTTTCCCCCCTCCTTGTTCTGTTTAAATGTTCTAAACCCTGAAACATCTAACAACTATTTAGCCCCCATGAAACTTACGTCTCCGTTATGGCCACAACATCATAATCCGAAGTACCGAATCATGCTCAAAGTTAATCACTTATTATTTCTGACACTCCTTGCGTTAAAGCAAATATATGTTAACTGATCCCTTTGTTTCATTCATGAAAAACCTTCCTGATAGATTCACTACATCCTGTCACTGCCCCATCTACAACTACTCCCCTCAGATATATAACTCTAGTTCCCACCCCACAGCCAAACTAAATTAAACCCATCCTGAACCACATGAGCAAACCTCCTACCCAGGATATTGGGGATAACCTCCCTGCTCCTCATTGAAATAGTGCTTCAATATATTGTACCTGAGAGGGAAGGGGGCTCAATTTCACATGTAACAAAAAGTGAAGTTTTAAAGAGCATCTTGAAGAGATATTAAGCGTTTCATGAGAGGGTTCCACAACTTAGGGTATGACATGGTTGCCAATAAAGAACAATTAACATCAAGAATGGGAGCAATGTAAGTATCTCGGACAACTAGAAGCGGTGACAGATATTCAGAGATTCAAGAACATGGAGTTTTTGAGAGAAAGAATGAGCATTTTCAAAATAACTCAGGAACTCTGACTGGAAAGGAACATCGATTATTGTGGAATGCCAAAATAGACTCACTACTCATGACGTACTTTTTTTTTAGATTAGACTTACAGTGTGGAAACAGGCCCTTCGGCCCAACAAGTCCACACCGACCCGCCGAAGCGCAACCCACCCATACCCCTACATTTACCCCTTACCTAACACTACGGGCAATTTAGCTTAGCCAATTCACCTGACCCGCACATCTTTGGACTGTGGGAGGAAACCGGAGCACCCGGAGGAAACCCACGCAGACACGGGGAGAACGTGCAAACTCCACACAGTCAGTCGCCTGAGTCGGGAATTGAACCCGGGTCTACAGGCGCTGTGAGGCAGCAGTGCTAACCACTGTGCCACCGTGCCGCCCCGTACTTAGACTAGTTGCAGCCCAGGACTTGCAGTCCTGCAGACCCATCCCTGAGTCTGCTTTATTTTCTAATTAAGCTGTGAAGCCATGTTATATCACACTTCTGGTGAAGGTGGGACTTGAACCTGGGGCTCTTGACTCAGAGACAGGGACACTACCACTGCACCACAAAGGCTCCTGCATCTGCTTTCTTTTTATGTATCCAGAAGTGCTCTTTCACAGAACTGAACCGTATTGTTTCCATCTGCAAATTGCTATGATATTTTTGTTTTTGTTTTTAACTAGTAACCCCCACAAGCAATCACACATGTCGCCAATTAGATATTTACATTCAATATCCATTGAGAGTGATACAAACCTTCCGAAATGAGAGTGGGAAGGGACTAAATCAAAATGGAGTATAAAGCGCTGTAGAGAAGTGCCCACTTTTCTCTAAAGATATCAAAAGTATTAGGGGACACTACTTGCTCCTTCTCCAAGGACACCCAAGCAGAAATGCAGTTGTAGAAGAGGGGCAGACAGTCAGCAGATTCAGTCTGCTTTATTTAAAATTACTCTGGGCCTTTAGCTTACCAAGCCAAAGACTGTAACTCTACATCCACCACCTCCCCCCTCAGGTCTGCTTTTTCCTTTTGAGGGACACACATACTTCTTCCCCAAGAACCCCTGGGGACAAATGTAACCATGGAACGGGGTAGACAGTCAGCAGATATGACCACATCCACAGCCTGCATTTGTTTCTAGTCAACCTGGCCAGGCCCAGGAGCAGACCAACGAGGACGTTCTCCAATCTGATTTCACTTGTTTCCTTATTTCCCCCTCCTCTCTCTCCCCCCCCCAACCTTATCCCAGATCCAACCCTCCAACTCAGCACCGCCCTCTTAAACCATCCCACCTGTCTATCTTCCTTTCCGCCTGTCTGTTCCAACCTACTACTTTCACTCCCATCTTCATCTACCTATCGCATTCCCAGCTACTCCCACCTCCCCCGCCCCCCCCCCCGCCACAAGCCCCACACCCCTCCCATTTATCTCTCAGCCACCTTGGGGCCCACCCTCATTCCTGATGAAGACCTTATGTTCAAAATGTCAACTCTCCTGCTCCTCTGGATACTGACTGGCTGTGCTTTTCCAGCACCACATTTCTCAATTCTGATCTCCAGCACCTGCAGTTCTCACATTCTTCAATCTGTCCACAATTCCCCCGCACTGGCTACCCATTGATCAGGAGCTTAGCGCTGATGTGTAACCAAAAACACACACAAGATTTTTCAAATCATTGAAATGTGATCTGCTTGATCTTTTTTCTACTCAGAAGTGTTCTTGTATACAACTAAACAACGTTTCACCACCAAAACCCCTTGATTTTTTTTCTTTTAAACAGATTTCTCATTGTAAAGTTACTGGTTGTTTTCCAATACAATTAGAATTGCATGATCCTTCATAGCTGTTGTGGTTCTGCTCGCCGAGCTGGAAGTTTTTGCTGCAAACGTTTCGTTCCCTGGCTAGGGAACATCATCAGTGCTGTTGGAGCCTCGTGTGAAGCGCTGCTTTGATGTTTCTTCCGGTATTTATATTGGTTTGTTCTTGCCGCTTCCGGGTGTCAGTTTCAGCTGCAGTGATTTGTATGTGGGGTCCAGGTCGATGTGTCTGTTGATGGATGTTCTTGCCGTTTCCGGGTGTCAGTTTCAGCTGTAGTGGTTTGTATATGGTGTCCAGGTCAATGTGTCTGTTGATGGAGTTTGGGGATGAATGCCATGGTTCTAGGAATTCTCTGGCTGTTCTCTGTCTAGCTTGTCCTATGATAGTGGTGTTTTCCCAGTCAAATTCATGTTGCTGGTTGTCTGAGTGTATGGCTGCTAGAGATAGCTGGTCGTGTCGTTTTGTGGCTAGCTGATGTTCATGGATGCGGATTGTTAGCTGTCTTCCTGTTTGTCCTATATAGTGTTTTGTGCAGTCCTTGCATGGTATTTTGTAAACTACGTTAGTTTGGCTCATGCTGGGTATTGGGTCCTTTGTTCTAGTGAGTTGTTGTCTGAGCGTGGATGTTGGCTTGTGTGCTGTTATGAGTCCTCAGGGTCGCAGTAGTCTGGCTGTCAGTTCTGAGACGCTCCTGACGTATGGTAGAGTGGCTAGTCCTTTTGGTTGTGGCATGTCCTCGTTCCTCGGTCTATCTCTTAGGCATCTGGTGATAAAGTTGCGTGGGTATCCGTTTTTGGCGAATACCTTGTATAGATGTTCCTCTTCCTCTTTTCGCAGTTCTGGTGTACTGCAGTGTGTTGTGGCCCTTTTGAATAGTGTCCTGATGCAGCTTCGTTTGTGTGTGTTGGGGTGGTTACTTTCATAGTTTAAGACTTGGTCTGTGTGTGTTGGTTTCCTGTGTACCCTTGTGGTGAATTCTCCGTTGGGTGTTCTCTCTACTAACACGTCTAGGAATGGGAGTTGGCTATCCTTTTCTTCTTCTCGTGTGAATCGGATTCCTGTGAGTGTGGCGTTGATGATTCGGTGTGTTTTTTCTATATCTGTGTTTTTGATGATTACAAAGGTGTCATCAACATATCTGATCCAGAGTTTGGGTTGGATTTGTGGTATGGCTGTATGTTCTAACCTTTGCATAACTGCCTCTGCTATGAGTCCCGAGATTGGTGATCCCATGGGCCACAACACACTGCAGTACACCAGAACTGCGAAAAGAGGAAGAGGAACATCTATACAAGGAATTCGCCAAAAACGGATACCCACGCAACTTTATCACCAGATGCCTAAGAGATAGACCGAGGAAAGAGGACATGCCACAACCAAAAGGACTAGCCACTCTACCATACGTCAGGAGCGTCTCAGAACTGACAGCCAGACTACTGCGACCCTTAGGACTCATAACAGCACACAAGCCAACATCCACGCTCAGACAACAACTCACTAGAACAAAGGACCCAATACCCAGCATGAGCCAAACTAACGTAGTTTACAAAATACCATGCAAGGACTGCACAAAACACTATATAGGACAAACAGGAAGACAGCTAACAATCCGCATCCATGAACATCAGCTAGCCACAAAACGACACGACCAGCTATCTCTAGCAGCCATACACTCAGACAACCAGCAACATGAATTTGACTGGGAAAACACCACTATCATAGGACAAGCCAGACAGAGAACAGCCAGAGAATTCCTAGAAGCATGGCATTCATCCCCAAACTCCATCAACAGACACATTGACCTGGACACCTTATACAAACCACTACAGCTGAAATGACACCCGGAAACGGCAAGAACATCCATCAACAGACACATCGACCTGGACCCCACATACAAATCACTGCAGCTGAAACTGACACCCGGAAGCGGCAAGAACAAACCAATATAAATACCGGAAGAAACATCAAAGCAGCGCTTCACACGAGGCTCCAACAGCACTGATGATGTTCCCTAGCCAGGGAACGAAACGTTTGCAGCAAAAACTTCCAGCTCGGCGAGCAGAACCACAACAACGGATACCCGAGCTACAAATCTTCAATCAGATTTTAATCCTTCATAGCTTCTGTCCCAGTATTCCAACTGAGAGAGATGACAGGTATTTTCTCATAACCCTGCGCAATGATGTTATTACATACTCTTACAGCAGATGGGACTTTAACCTAGGTTTTCTGACTCAGAGATAAAGATAGTACCACTGTGCCACAAGAAAACCTGGATCTACTTCATTTTTAATCAGAAATGATAAGGAGGTGATGTCTAGTGGTATTGTCATTATACTGTTAATTCAGAGACCCAGGTAATATTCTGATGGCCTGGATTCAATTCTGACACGGCAGATGTTGGAATTTGAGTTCAATAACTATCTGGAATTAGGAGTCTAACAGTGACCATGAAATCATTGTTGATTGATGGAAAGGCTCGAGAAGAAAGTGAGGACTGCAGATGCTGGAGATCAGAGCTGAAAATGTGTTGCTGGAAAAGCACAGCAGGTCAGGCAGCATCCAAGGAACAGGAGGTTCGACGTTTCGGGCATAAGCCCTTCTTCAGGAATGAGGAAAGTGTGTCCAGCAGGCTAAGATAAAGGTAGGGAGGAGGGACTTGGGGGAGGGGCGTTGGAGATGCGATAGGTGGAAGGAGGTCAAGGTGAGGGTGATAGGCCGGAGTGGGGTGGGGGCGGAGAGGTCAGGAAAAAGATTGCAGGTTAGGAGGGCGGTGCTGAGATCGAGGGAATCGACTGAGACAAGGTGGGGGGAGGGGAAATGAGGAAACTGGAGAAATCTGAGTTCATCCCTTGTGGTTGGAGGGTTCCCAGGCGGAATATGAGGTGCTCTTCCTTCAACCGTCGTGTTGTTATGGTCTGGCGATGGAGGAGTCCAAGGACCTGTATGTCCTTGCCTCCCACTCCACCAAGGACATGCAGGTCCTTGGACTCCTCCATCGCCAGACCATAACAACACAACGGTTGGAGGAAGAGCGCCTCATCTTCCACCTAAGAACCCTCCAACCACAAGGGATGAACTCAGATTTCTCCAGTTTCCTCATTTCCCCTCCCCCCACCTTGTCTCAGTCAAATCCCTCGAACTCAGCACCGTCTTCCTAATCTGCCATCTTCTTCCTGACCTCTTCGTCCCCACCCCACTCCAGCCTATCACCCTCACCTTGACCTCCTTCCAGCTATCGCATCTCCAACGCCCCTCCCCCAAGTCCCTCCTCCCTACCTTTTATCTTAGCCTGCTGGACACACTTCCCTCATTCCTGAAGAAGGGCTTATGCCCGAAACGTCGAATCTCCTGTTCCTTGGATGCTGCCTGACCTGCTGCGCTTTTCCAGCAACACATTTTCAGCTCTGATGGAAAAGCTCATCTGGTTCACTAATTTCCTTTAGGGAAGGAAATTGCCTACGTGTAAGTCCAGACCTGCAGCAATATGGTTGACTCTTAACTGTCCTCTGTGGCAATTAGTGCTGGCCTAGCTAGCGACACCCACACCCTGTGAATGAATTTTTAAAAAGTGCTATTATTGCACAACTGAGTGACCTTTCCTCCACCAAAATCCTCATAACTGTTTTTCTTTGTAAACTGTGAACCACCACCAGTTACCATCAATGTAGTCAAGTAAATACATGCAAAACCTGTTCAGGGCAATGCAAACCATCAAAGTTGGAAGTAGGTAGGGAGGGAGGGAAGGGACTGAACTGAATCTTCTTGATTTTCTTTAAACCAAATGTATTACCACACAGCTGAGCTGTGATTTTTTTTTAAAAATTAGCCTTTTTTTTCTAATCATGACGAATTCAAGCTGGGTGTTCAGCAGCTTATTGAGAATACTGTCAAGGAAATGGATTAGTTGGCATGAACCAAAACAATAATTAATATAGATATTGAGAAGATAGGAACGGGAGTCCCTGCTCTGCCATTCAATGTGATCCTGGCTAATCATTGAGCTCAACATTCTAATCTCACTCTGCCCCATATCCCTTGATTTCTTCAGTCATAAGAGCTATATCTACCTCCTTCCTGAAACCACAAAACGTTTTGGCTTAACCTGCTTTCCTGGTAATGAATTCCACAGGCTCACTATTCTTTGGGTGAAGAAATTTCTCTCAGTTCTAAAAGGTTTACCACTTGTCCTTAAATTATGATCGCTGGTTCTGGACTCCCCATTATCAAGAACATAGATTAGATGCAGGACAATCTAGGCCTGTTAGAATGTATAGTTTTCTATGGTGTTTCCCCCCCCACAACACTATTCTTGTAAACTCCAGTGAAGACAGTCTAGACTGATTTAATCTCTCCTCATGCATCAGTGCTGCTATCCCAGGATTCAATTTGGTAAATCTTCACTCTCCTCTGGTAAGAACATCCTTCCTCAAATAAGGGGTTCAAAACTGCACATAGTATTCAAGGTATAACCTCACCAATACTTGTTACCATACTCAAATCCTTTTGCTATGAAGGCCAATACGCAGTTTGCATTCTTTACTCTGCTGCACCTGTGCACTTACTTTGAGCAATTAGTGCATGAGGACACCGAAGTGTCATTGAGCATTTCCATCTCTCAATTTACAGCCATTCAAATAGTAATCTGCCTTCCTAATTTTGCTATGAAGGTGGATAGCTTCACATTAATTCACATTGTACTGCATAGCCATGGGGCAGCACAGTGGCTAGCACCGCTACCTCACAGCGTCAAGGCCCTGGGTTTGATTCCACCCTGAGGCGACTTTATGTGGAGTTTATACATTTTCCCTGTGTTTGTACATTCTGCGTGGATTTCCTCCCACTGTCCTGGAGGGGTAAGTTGGATGGGTTGGCCTTGCTAAATTGCCATAGTATCCAGGATGTGCTGGCTAGGTAAATTAGCTATGGGAAATGTGGGGTACAGGGATGGAGTTCCTCTGGGTGGGATGTCTTTTGGAGGGTTGGTTTAGACTGTATGGGCAGAATGTCCTGTTTCCACACTGTAGAGATTCAGTGATTTGCCCTCTGACTCAGACTGTTCACATTGTAACATCTCTTCATCTTTCTCATAGTTCACCTTTCCAGTCAGTGAACTTAATTTGTTAGCCATTTCTTTGCCCTCCATTGTTCCCCATATTTCTAACTGTAAGAGATCTATCTACTTTAGTTTTCATCAACATTTTTCTCTCAGCAGACTGTGAAAGTTTCTTTATGTTCCCTGCAAACTTACTCCTTTACTCTATTTTCCCCTTAATCAATTCTTTGGTCCTTTGTGTCATAGAAGTTTATAAAATCATGAGGGCATGGTTAGTGTGAATAGCTAAGGTCTTTTTCCCAGGGTAGGGTGTTGTAAATTAGAGGGCATAAGTTTACAATGAGAAGGGAAAGATTTAAAAGGGGCTGAAGAGGCAACTTTTTCACTCAGAAAGTGGTGTTTATATGAAATGAGCTGATGTAATTGTACCAGCCTCAACTACTTCAACATTTAAAAGGCATCTGGATGAGTACACGAAAGGGTTTAGAGCGTTATGGGCCAAACACTGGCAAATGAGACTCAATTAATTTAGGATATCTGGTCAACATGGATGAGTTGAATTGAAGGGTGTGTTTCCATATTCTGCATCTCTGACTCTGTCTGCAAATATCACTTTGAGTTCCCTCATCTATATTGTGAATATTTATTGTGAATAACTGGGGTCCTAGTACTAATTTCTATTGTATCCCATAAGAGTCATAGAGTCCCCGATTACCCCTCAGAAAAAAAATCCATTTATTCCTACTTTTTGTTTTGTGTCTGCTAAACATTTATCTGTCTCAACACACTACAGTTAATCCCCTGTGCTTTAGTTTTACACATTAATCTCTTATGTCTGACTTTTGGAAGGCTTTCAACAAAGTCCAAATAAATCACATTGACCAGCTTCCCCAATCAATTGCAATAGATTTGGCAATCATGATTGCCCTTTTGTAAATTCATGCTGACTGTCTGATTCTGCTGAAAAATGTGTTGCTGAAAAAGTGCAGCAGGTCAGGCATGCTCCTTGGATGCTGCCTGACCTGCTGCGCTTTTCCAGCAACACATTTTTCAGCTCTGATCTCCACATCTGCAGTCCTCACTTTCTCCTGTCTGATTCTGCCACTATTTTCTGAGTGGTCTGTTGCAAAATCCTTGATACTCTTGCATCTGCCCTACGACCAATGTTCAACTCACTGGTCTATAATTCTGTTTTCTCTCTACCTCCTTTTTAAATAGTGTGATTACATTCACTACTGTTTAAACTGAAGGAACTGTCTCAGAGTCGAAAGAATCTTGTAAGATAACCATCAATACATCCACTATTTCTCAGGCTGTTTCCTTAAGTACCCTGGGATGTAAGTTATCAAGCCCTGGAGGTTTATCAGATTTCAATCCCATCATTTTCTCTAATATGATTTATTTACTAATACAGATTTGCTTAGTTCCTCCCTTTTACTAGACCCGATGTACCTTGTCATTTCTGCTCCAATGTTTCTGTTCTCCTTTGTGAAGACAGAAGTGAAATATGAACTTGGTTTGTCAGCCATTTCTTTGTTCCCCATTGTAATGTCTGGTGTTTCTGACTGTAAGGGATCTACCTACTTTAGCTTTCATCAATCTTTTTCTCTTTAGATACCTACATAAACTTTTATATTCAGTTCCAATGTTCCCCGCAAACTTATCCTTGCACTCTATTTTCCCTTCTTAAGCAATCCTTTGGCCCTCCTTGGCTGACTTCGAAATTGTTCCCAGTCTTTAGGTCTGTTGCTTTTCTTGCCAATTTGAATATCTCTAACTTATCTTGTAAGCCATATTTTGGCCACTGTTCTCTTTACAACGTTGCTCTTTGAATGTTTGTCATTGTCTATCTCTGTCATTCCTTTCAGTGATACTTCCCAATCGATCATAGTCAACTCTTGACACACATCATGTAGTTTCTTTTATTAAGATTTAGGACCCTAGTCTCAGAATCAACTATTTCACTTTTTATCTCTATGAAGAATTCTGTAATATTACAATCGCTCATCCCCAAGGGATCTTTCACAATTACATTACCAATTATTTCTTTCTCACTGCATGGTATCCATTCTCTACTCTCCAATTGGTTTTCAATGTTTTGGTCCAAAGAAAATCCCATATACATTTCTAGGAATCACTCCTCTGTGATATTATGACTAATTTGATTCACCCGATCTATCTATAGATTAAAATCACCCATCATTTCATTTGCCATTTCCATCTCTGATTTGCCAATACCCACATCACCATTACAGTTTGGTGGTCTATACACCATCCCCATTAATGTTTTTTTGTCCCTTAGTATTTCAGTTCTACCCATGCAAATTTTGCATTGTCTGAGCTAATATCTTTCCTCAATACTGGATTTATATCTATAGAGTATCCTTTGTCATCCAGTACTTCCCTGGAGCAGAGAAACCATGCCATGTTCTTTGCAGCTTTCAACATGTCATCGATGACAATGTGCATCTCACCAAGATCATCCCTATGCCTCCACTTCTTGTCTTTAAGCAACTGCCAAACCTTAAACAGACCATAGTTTGCAGCAAACTACCCAGCCTTCAGGACAACAGTGGCCACAACACCACACAACCATGTCACAGCAACATGCCTGATCATCCACATGAATATTACCATCACACTTGAGAAGACCACCTACCACATAAATAGCAGATACTCATACATTTGGCCAATGCTGTCTACCTCAGGTTACAGGCAAGGATGCCCCAGACATGATATATTGGTGAGACCATGCAGATGCTGAAACAATGGATGTATGGGCACAGCACAACAATTGCCAGACAGATGTGTTCCCTGCCAGTTGGGGAACACTTTAGTGGTCAAGGACATTCAGCCTTCAATCTTCAGGTAAGCATTCTCCAAAAAGCCTTCAAGCAACTCAGAATCGTCAAGCAGAAATGAATAGCCAAGTCCTGTACCTATGAAGACAACCTCAACCATGATATTGGTTTCATGTCATGCTACATGCTGTATTTGTAAAATCTTCTTTACTGTTCTGTTTTGAAACCATCACCTTGTTAATTTGTTATGATCTCTCTACCTTAATTAGCTTGTACAGTTTTGGATTACTTTGATTAAACTCTCGGCACCCTCTTACACCTATCACATTATTTCAGCCATTTGGTTTGTCCCCAGTACCATCGTATTTTCAATTTTTTGTAATTTGATCTCTATCTGAATTAATCAAATTGTAGGTCATTGCTTCACTATTCAGCTGTTATGTGAAGGTACCGATATTGGACTGGGATGGACAAAGTTAAAAATCACACATGACACAATAGTCCAAGAGGTTTCTTTAGAAGTACAAGCTTTTGTAGCGCTGTTCCTTTCAGGTAGCTTGTGTCATGACATCACTGGTCAGAGGAGCTGTGCTCTCAAATCTTGCACTTCCAAATAAACTTCTTGGACTATAACCTAGTGTTGTGTGATTTTTAACTTTATTCAGCTGTTGACACTTTACTCACATGGTCTGACATTTTTGAATACCTGCAGAAACTTGTTATTCAGCCTGTCAACACTCCATTCAGACCATTTGTACTACTTTTTGATCTCTCTGCTTGTAAATTTTGCACCTGTATGTTTCACTTCACCTGATGAAGAAGCAATGCTCCAAAAGTTGTGATTTCAAATAAATCTGTTGGACTATGACCTTATCCACCACAGTCCAACACCAGAATCACCACATCATGGCTACCATCGACAACACAAACTGCTGGCTCTAAGTGGGGAAAATATCCAAGAAACTTACACATATAGACACAGAGGTCAAGTTTATGCAGAGATAGGAGAAAGCAGACAAGATCGCGAAAGACAGCAGATCATGAACCCACTCAAGTTGACCTATAACACATACTACACTGAGAAACTCTGCAATTGTACCTCTCACACTCCTCAATCATCTCATAAACCAGCTCTACAGCAGATGCCGTAACCTTGAAATTGAGTTAGAATCCATATTATCAGCTTGCACTCATGTTACAGCAGACCAGTTATGAGACACTAACAAATGGATGAGGCAACAGAACTACACCAGCTACAAGCACACCAAGAACAGGAAACTGGAGAAACTTGGCATTATCACTAGCAGTAACCAAGCCTCCCACTGTAGTACGTTTGAAACAAGTACAGGGAAATCCAGCATCAACCTGTCTGACCACATCCTTCAACCAGACTCAATGGAAGTTCTCACCTGAGGGCTCAGTTTCTGCCCCACTATCAAAATGGATGCCATTGGTCTCACAGCAAACATAGAGGAATTCATCAAGCGAACGAGGCTCCAGGAATTCTTCCACAAGGTGTCAGCAGCAAGTCCAATGAGACAACCAATGAACTGGAACAGTTGACAGAAAGATCGGCAGTGCGGCAACTGAAAAAGGAAGAGTCGATTTGGACTTTTCTGGAAGGCTGCTGCCCAAGGGTCAATCGATATGCTCAAGCCGTCAGGAGATGTGTTAACACCAGATTCATCAGCAGTGCTCACAAGACAGTGCAGAAGGCCTCCCAGCACAACGCAATGCCATCCAGACTCAAGACCAAACACAACATCGTCATCAAACCAACAGACAAAGGGGTAACCATTATTATACAGAACAGAACAGACTACTGCAAAGAAGCAAACTGATAACTGAACAACCAGGAACATTAGTTACCTGCTGATCTGACCAAAGAATACACCCATCAACTCGATGGACTGATCAAGATCTTTGATCCAGATCTTCAGATTATCCCATGCACTCTCATCCCACATAATTCTCACACAGGAGATTTCTATTGCCTTCCGAAGATACTCAAAGCCAACACACTTGGATGTTCCATGTATCAGGTAATGGGACCCTGTGTTAGAATCTCTCTGGGAATGTCAAGGGCATCTTGAAACCCATTGTACAGAACCTCCAGCTTCTGTCATGACAGTATAGTTCTTTTTAAAAAAAAAACATCAACACCCATGGACCAGTCAAACCAGGAACATTCCTCATCACACCAGAAGTTTCAGCACTCTACACCAGCATCCCCCACATTGACGGCATAACTGCAACAGCCTTAGTTCTCAACAGGAACAACTGCCCTTTTCCAGACATCATCTTTCAACTCTTCCACTTCATCCGGCCACAACATCTTCACACACAAAAACCAACTCTTCATCCAAACACACAGGACAGCCATGGAGACCAAATTTGCACCCCAATATACCAACATTTTCATGCACAAGTTCAATCAAGACTTATTTGCTGCACAGGATCTCCAACCATTGCTGTGCCCCAAATACATCTATAACATATTCTTCCTTTGGACTCATGGTGAGGAATCACTGAAATAACTACAACGATATAAGCATGTTTCATTCCACCATCACAGTTACCATGAACTGCTGTTTACAATCAGTCTCATTCTTGGATCCATGCATCTCCATCAAGGACAGACACCTCAGTACCTCACAAGTGCAAGCCCTCATGATGCTGCACTTCTCCAGCTTCTACCCTAAACATGTTAAAGAAACCATATAGACAAGCCCTGCATTTACACAGGGTATGCCCAGACAGGAAGGAACATGACAGACACCTAAAGATGCCCTCATAAAAATGGGATACATTGCTCAACTCATTGATCGCCAGTTCTGACATGCCACAGTGAAAAACTGCAATGATCTCCTCAGAAGCCAGACACAGGATAAGGCCAATAGAGTACCCTTCATCGTCCAGTACTTCTCCAGAACACAAACAATGCCATATTCTTCACAGCCTTCAACAGGTCATCAATGACTATGAGCATCTCGTCAAAATCATCCACATGCTTCCACCTCTCGCCTTCAAAAAAATCACCAAACCTGAAACAGATCATCGTTCGCAGCAAACTACCCAGCTTTCAGGACAACATCGACCATAATACCACACAAACCTGCCACGGCAAGCTCTACAAGACATACCAGATCATCGACATGGATATTACCATTACACATGAGAACACAAGCTACCACATAAATGGCAGGTACTCATACATTTGGTCAATGCTGTCTACCTCCATATACTGCAGATAAGGATGACTTGAGGCATGACATATTGGCGAGACCATGCAGATATTAGGACAAAGATGAATGAAAACCTTGCAACAATTACCAGGCAGGAATGTTCCCTCCCAGTTGAGGAACACTTAAGTGTTCAAGGACATTCAACCTCCAGTCTTCGGGAAAGCGTCCTCCAAGGTGACTTTCGAGATTAACAACAATGCGGAATCTTCGAGGAGAAAGTGAGGACTGCAGATGCTGGAGATCAGAGCTGAAAATGTGTTGCTGGAAATGCGCAGCAGGTCAGGCAGCATCCAAGGAGCAGGAGATTCGACGTTTTGGGTATAAGAAGAAGGGCTTATGCCTGAAACGTCGCATCTCCTGTTCCTTGGATGCTGCCTGACCTGCTGCGCTTTTCCTGCAACACATTTTCAACAATGCGGAATCGCTGAGCAGAAACTGATTGCCAACTTCCGTACCTGTGAAGACAGCCTGAACTGCGATCTTGGGTTCATGTCATGCTAATGTAACCTCACCACACTGTTCTGTATTTGTAAAATCTTCTTTACTGTTGTTTTGACACTATCACATTGACAATTTGTGATGATCTCTCTCTACCTTAATTAGTTTGCACATTTTTGATTAATCAGATCATAGGTCATCCCTTCATTTCATATTCAGCTGTTGGCACTTTACTCTCATCGTCTGACACTTTTCATCACCTGAAGAAATTTGTTATTCAGCCTGTCGATACTCCACTCACACCATTTGTATGATATTTTTGATCTCTCTGCCTATCAATTTCGTGCCTGTGTGGTTCCCTTCATTTAATCTGTCAAAGGAGCAGTGCTCTTAAAATTTGTGACTTCAAATAAATCTGTTGGACTGCAACCTTGCGTCATGTGACTTCTGACCTTGTCCACTTCCATCCAACACCAGGATGTCCAAATCATCAGTATTTTATACTGTGGTCTTGCTTGATTCTTACCTCTGATTCTTTTGCCTATCATTTTTCTTATTCCCCTTTCTGTCATTTGTACTTGTTCAAGAATCATGGAGCATGGAACTAGACCCTTGGGCCAAATCCGCCCATGCCAACCAGGTTTCCTGAACTGAACTAGAACCTGTTGTAAACTGTTGTAGTTGCACTTAGCTCTACCAATTCCACTCGCAGTTTATTCCAATCACGCATCATCATCTATGTGAAAAGGTTGCATCCTCCATTCAGTCTTAGTAACATCCTTCGAAATCTTTTTTACACCCTTTCTATTTTAATAACATCCTTCCTATAGCGGGGTGACCAGAATCGTAAATAGTACTTCAAATGTAGCCTTACCAATGTCTTGTATGGCCGTAACATGATGTCTGAACTCCTGCGCTCAATGCTCTGAACGATGAAGTCAAGTGTGCCAAATGCCTTCTTCACATTCTGTCTACCTGTGAAACCACTTTCAAGGAATTATATGTCTGTGCTCCTAGGTCTTTCTGTTTGACAACATTCTCCTGGGCACAACCATTAACTGTGTATGTCCTGCACTGGTTCAACTTACCAAAATGCAACACTTCACATTTATCTGCATTAAATTTCATTTGCCATTCCTCTGCTCATTGCCCAGTTGATCACGATCTTGTTGTACGCTTAGATAACCTTCTTCACTGTCAACACCAATTTTGGTGTTATCCACAAACTGACGAACCATGCCTCCTATACTCTCATCCAAATTGTTTAAATAAATGATGAATAACATTGGACTTAGCACTGATTGTTGTGGCACACCACTTGTTACATGTCTCCAGTCTGAACAATAACCCTCTACCACCACTGTCTCCAACTGTCTAGCTAATTTTGTATTCAAACGGTTAGCTCTCCCTGGATCCCAGGTAATCTAACCTTTCTAACCTGTCTACTATATGGAACCTTATCAAAGGCCTTGCTAAAGTCCATGTAGAAAATGTTTACCGTTCTGCTATCTTCTTGGTCACCTCTTCAAAAACTCAATCAAGTTTGTGAGACATAATTTCCCACACAAAGTCATGCTAACTATCCTGATCAGTCCTTGCCTTTCCAAATGCATGCAGGTCCTGACTCTCAGACTCCCCTCCAACAACTTAAGCACAACTGATGCTGAAAATGTGTTGCTGGTTAAAGCACAGCAGGTTAGGCAGCATCCAAGGAACAGGAAATTCGACATTTCGGGCCAGAGCCCTTCATCAGGAATGGCCCGAAACATCGAATTTCCTGTTCCTTGGATGCTGCCTAACCTGCTGTGCTTTAACCAGCAACACATTTTCAGCTCTGATCTCCAGCATCTGCAGACCTCACTTTTTACTTAAGCACAACTGATATCAGGCACACCAGTCTGCAGTCCCCTGACCTTTCCTTGCAGCATTTCCTAAATAATGATGTAACATTAACCACTCTCCAGTCTTCCAGTACCTCACCTGTGGCTGTTGATGATAAAGATATCTCTGCTTGGAGCCCATCAATTTCTTCTCTGGCTTCCCACAACGTGCTGGGATACGTTCTAACTTGATCAGGTCCCAGGTGTTCCTATACCTACCTTCATGTTTTTTTAAATCTCCAGCATCTCCTCTTCTGTAATGTGGATTATTTTCAGGACATCACTATTTATTTCCATGATTTCCCTAGCTTCTAGATCTTTCTCCATGGTAAATACTGAAGTGAAATATTAATGTATGATCTTGCTCATCTCGTGTGGTTTCCCACATACATGGACTCACTGATCTTTACTGGGCCCTCTTCTCTCCCTATTTCTCTTTTTTCTTTAATATTTGCAGAATTTCTTTGGATTGTCCTTAATCTTATCTGCCAAAGCAATCTCATGTCCATTTTTTGACATCTTGATTTTCACCTGGAGTGTAATCCTGCATCCTCTATATTTCTCAAGAAATTTTCTTGATCCCAGGTATTTATACCTGACATATGCCTCCTTTTTCTTGACCAGTGCCTCAATATCTCTAGTCATCCAATATTCCATACTCCTGCCATTTACAGGAAGCTGCTGTCCCTGAACTCTCATTATCTCACTTTTGAGAGTCTCCCACATGCCAGATGTCTCTGTGACAATGCTGTCACTTTGAAAAGGTTATGTTGTCCTGGGTTTTTTTCTACAGAGAGGTTGTGAAGGCAGAGGTACCAAAGTGACTACAGGAGATGGCCTCAGTCAACATTCAGAGGAGGTCTTTAGGTTTTTTTTAAAGCATAGAGTCGTAGAGATGTTCAGCACACTGAAACAGATGCTTCGGCCCAACTCGTCCAGATATCTCAACCCAATCTAGTACTACCTGGCAGCACCTGGCACATATACCTCCAAACCCTTCCTATTCATATACCCATCCAGATGCCTTTTAAATGTTGCAACGATTCTAGCCTCCACCACTTCATCTGACGGCTCATTCCATACACATACCATCATCTGCATGAAAAAGTTGTCCCTTAGGTCTCATATCTTTCCCCTCTCACCCTAAACCTATGCCCTCTAGTTCTGGACTCCCCTACCCCAGGGAAAAGACTTTGTCTGTTTACCCTATCCATGCCCCTCATGATTTTATAATCCTCTATAAGGTCACCCCTCAGCCTCCGACGCTCCAGGGAAAACAGCCCTAGCCTATTCAACCTCTCTCAATAGCTCAAATCCTCCCACTCTGGCAACATCCTTATAAATCATTTCTGAACCCTTTTAACATTTCACAACATCTTTCCAATAGGAAGGAGACCAGAATTGCATGCAATATTCTAACAGTGGCCTAACCGATGTCCTGTACAGCTGCAACATGACCTCCCAACTCCTGTACTCAGTACTCTGACCAATAAAGCTGTTGTAACAATGTAAAGAGACTGGCCAGTTCTCGCAGATCACGCTTTCTGGTATTTTTAGCTGTAACGATCAGATGCTATTTTGGTTCCGACGAATTGGAGCTTTCGTAAAATGATTCCTGGCTGCTACATTCTCTGAAATCTCTCGTTGTTGTTTCCTCCTTGATTGGAGAATTACCTGCAAGAATCTGTGTCAGAATTTACCTTCCTGTTAATTAGAAATAGGTACTGCATCAATTCAAAGTTTGGAAGAAGATTTGTAGCTTGGGTGCTCATTGTTGTAGTTCTGTTCGCCGAGCTGGGAATTTGTCTTGCAGACGTTCGTCCCCTGTCTAGGTGACATCCTCAGTGCTTGGGAGCCTCCTGTGAAGCGCTTCTGTGATGTTTCCTCTGGCATTTATAGTGATTTGTCTCTGCCGCTTCCGGTTGTCAGTTCCAGCTGTCCGCTGCAGTGGCCGGTATATTGGGTCCGGGTCGATGTGCTTATTGATTGAATCTGTGGATGTGTGCCATGTCTCTAGGAATTCCCTGGCTGTTCTCTGTTTGGCTTGTCCTATAATGGTAGTGTTGTCCCAGTCGAACTCATGTTGCTTGTCATCTGAGTGTGTGGCTATAAAGGATAGCTGGTCATGTCGTTTCGTAGCTAGTTGGTGTTCATGGATGTGGATCGTTAGCTGTCTTCCTGTTTGTCCTATGTAGTGTTTTGTGCAGTCCTTGCATGGGATTTTGTACACTACGTTGGTTTTGCTCATGCTGGGTATTGGGTCCTTTGTCCTGGTAAATTGTTGTCTGAGAGTGGCTGTTGGTTTGTGTGCTGTTATGAGTCCTAGTGGTCGCTGTAGTCTGGCTGTCAGTTCAGGAATGTTTTTGATGTATGGTAGTGTGGCTAGTCCTTTGGGTTGTGGCATGTCCTCATTCCGTTGTCTTTCCCTTAGGCATCTGTTGATAAAATTGCGGGGGTATCCGTTTTTGGCGAATGCATTGTATAGGTGTTCTTCTTCCTCTTTTTGCACTTTTGGTGTTCTGCAGTGTGTTGTGGCCCTTTTGAAAAGTGTCTTGATGCAACTTCTTTTGTGTGTGTTGGGGTGGTTACTTTCGTAGTTTAGGACTTGGTCTGTGTGTGTGGCTTTCCTGTATACCATTGTGGTGAATTCTCCGTTCGGTGTTCTCTGTACCATCACATCTAGGAATGGGAGTTGGTTGTCCTTTTCTTCCTCTCCAGTGAATCGGATTCCTGTGAGTGTGGTGTTGATGATCCAGTGTGTGTTCTCTATTTCTGTGTTTTTAATGAGTAAAAAGATATCATCTACATATCTGACCCAGAGTTTGGGTTGAATTTGCGGTAAGACTGTTTGTTCTAACCTTTGCATTACCACTACTGCTATGAGTCCAGAGATGGGTGAGCCCATGGGTGTGCCATTGATTTGTTCATATATTTGGTTGTTGAATGTGAAGTGTGTTGTGAGGCACAGGTCCAGTAGTTTGAGTATGCAGTCTTTGTTGATAGGTTCCCCGTCTTGTTGTCTGTTCTGTATGTCCAGCAGGTTGGCTATTGTTTCTCTGGTTAGGGTTTTGTCGATAGAGGTGAACACAGAAATAGAGAACACACACCGGATCATCAAAGCCACACTCACAGGAATCTGATTCACTAGAGAGGAAGAAAAGGACAACTAATTCCCATTCCTAGATGTGATGGTACAGAGAACACTGAACGGAGAATTCACCACAATGGTATACAGGAAAGCCACACACACTGACCAAGTCCTAAACTACGAAAGCAACCACCCCAACTCACACAAAAGAAGTTGCATCAAGACACTGTTCAAAAGGGCCACAACACACTGCAGAACACCAGAACTGCAAAAAGAGGAAGAAGAACACCTATTCAATGTATTCGCCAAAAATGGATACCCCTGCAATTTCATCAACAGATGCCTAAGGGAAAGACAACGGAGTGAGGACATGCCACAACCCAAAGGACTAGCCACACTACTATACATCAAAAACATTTCTGACCTGACAGCCAGACCACTGCGACCACTAGGACTCATAACAGCACACAAGCCAACGGCCACTCTCAGACAACAACTCACCAGGACAAAGGACCCAATACCCAGCATGAGCAAAACCAATGTAGTGTACAAAATCCCATGCAAGGACTGCACAAAACTCTACATAGGACAAACAGGAAGACAGCTAACGATCTGCATCCATGAACACCAACTAGCCACGAAACGACATGACCGGCTATCCTTAGTAACCACACACTCAGATGACAAGCAACATAAGTTCGACTGGGACAACACTACTATTATCGGACATGCCAAACAAAGAACAGCCAGGGAATTCTTCGAGGCATGGCACTCATCCACAGATTCAATCAATAAGCACATCGACCTGGACCCAATATACCGGCCACTGCAGCGGACAGCTGTAACTGACAAACGGAAGCGGCAGAGACAAATCACTATAAATGCTTCACAGGAGGCTCCCAAGCACTGAGGATGTCACCTAGACAGGGGATGAAACGTCTGCAACACAAATTCTCAGCTCGGCGAACAGAACCACAACACTGTATCAATTATTTGATTTCGGTTTTTCCAGTAGTTGTTATTCTGAATTCCTCTTTCTTTCATTTGTATTTTAACTATGGTGCACCCTAGAACTCCATGGGAAGTTAGGGAAGTGATTACTGGGGCTGTTACTGAGATATTTGTATCATCGATAGTCACAGGTGAGGTGCTGGAAGACTGGAGGTTGATTAATGTGGTGCTACTGTTTAAGAAAAGTGGTAAGGACAAACCAGGGAAGTATAGACCAGTGACCTGACGTCAGTGGTGGGCAAGTTGTTGGAGGGAATCCTGAGGGAGAGGATGTGTATGTATTTGGAAAGGCAAGGACTGATTAGGGATAGTCAACATGGCTTTATGGGTGGGAAATCATATCTCACAAACTTGATTGAGTTTTTAGAAGAAGTAACAGAGGATTGATGAGGGCAGAGTGGTAGATGTGGTCTATGTGGACTTCAGTAAGGCATTCGACAAGGTTCCCCATGGGAGACTGATTAGCAAGGTTCGATCTCATGGAATAGAGGTCAAACTCGCCATTTGGATACAAAACTGTAGTTCAAAGGTAGAAGACAGAGGGTGGTGGTGGAGGGTTGTTTTTCAGACTGGAGGCCTGTGACCAGTGGAGTGCCACAAGGATCGGTGCTGGGTCCATGACTTTTCGTCATTTATATAAATTATTTGAAGTGAGCATAAGTGGTATAATTAGTAAGTTTGCAGCTGACACCAAAATTGGAGGTGTAGTGGACAGCCAAGAAGGTGACCTCAGATTACAGCAGGATCTTGATCAGATGGGCCAATGGGATGAGAAGTGGCAGGTGGAGTATAATTTAGATAAATGCGAGGTGCTGCATTTTGGGAAAGCAAATCTTAGCAGGACTAATACACTTAATGGTAAAGGTCCTAGGGAGTGTTGCTGAACAAAGAGACCTTGGAATGCAGGTTCATAGCTCCTTGAAAGTGGAGTCGCAGGTAGATAGGACAGTGAAGAAGGCGTTTGGTATGCTTTCTTTTATTGGTCAGAGTATTGAGTACAGGAGTTGGAAGGTCATGTTGCAGCTGTACAGGACATTGGTTTGGCCACTGTTGGAATATTGCTTGCAATTCTGGTCTCCCTCTTATCAGAAAGATGTTGTGAAACTTGAAAGGGTTCAGAAAAGATTGATCAGGATTTTGTCAGGGTTGGAGGATTTGAGCTATTGGCAGAGGCTTAACAGGGTTTTGCTGTTTTCCCTGGAGCATCGGAGGCTGAGGGGTGACCTTATAGAGGATTATAAAATCATGAGCAGCGTGGATAGGATAAATAGACAAAGTCTTTTCCCGGGGGTGGGGAGTTCAGAACTAGAGGGCATAGGTTTAGGGTGAGAGTGGAAAGATATAAAAGAGACCAAAGGGGCAACTTTTTCACTCAGAGGGTGGTACATGTATGGAATGAGATGCCAGAGGAAGTGGTGAAGGCTGGTACAATTGCAACATTTAAAAAGCATTTGGATAGGTATATGAATAGGAAGGGTTTGGAGGGAAATGGGCCAGGTGCCGGCAGGTGGGACTAGGTTGGGTTGGGATATCTGGTCGGCATGGACAAGTTGGACCGAAGTGTCTGTGTCTGTGCTGTACTTATCTATGATTGTATGACTCTATGCTTAACACAGAGTGATTTGATGAGTGCATCACATCTGGAACAGCCACTTCACATTTACCTTTAAAATAAGAAAATGTGAGGCTCTTGGCTATATTCTTAAAATATTTTTAAGAGGGTCTGGTGTAATCCATCAACATCCCATTACCTGTCAACAGCCTCTCCCAATCAACTACTTACAGTTCCTGTCTAATACCATCAAAAATTGGCCATGCCCCAATTTAGAACTTTAACTTGTGCTCCAGATCTTTCTTTTCCCATTATTTTAAACTAATAGAATTATAATGACCTGTCCCAAAGTGCTCCCCCACTAACACCTCAGCCATTTGCCCTGCTTTATATCCCCAACAGGTCACGTTTTGCCTGTTCTTAAGTAGGGTGATTTATATATTAAATAAGAAAATTTTCTTAAAGACACTTAACAAATTCTTCCTCAGAGCTGAAAATGTGTTGCTGGAAAAGCGCAGCAGGTCAGGCAGCATCCAAGGAGCAGGAGAATCGATGTTTCGGGCATGAGCCCTTCTTCAGGAATGAGGAAAGTGTGCCAAGCAGGCTAAGATAAAATGTAAGGAGGAGAGACGTGGGGGAGGGGCGTTGGAAATGTGATAGGTGGAAGGAGGTCAAGGTGAGGGTGATAGGCCGGAGTGGGGTTGGGGGTGGAGAGGTCAGGAAGAAGATTGCAGGTTAGGACGACGGTGCTGAGTTCGAGGGTTGGGACTGAGACAAGCTGGGGGGAGGGGAAATGAGGAAACTGGAGAAATCTGAGTTCATCCCTTGTGGTTGGAAGGTTCCGAGGCAGAAGATGAGGCGCTTTTCCTCCAGGCGTCATGTTGCTATGGTTTGGCGATGGAGGAGTCCGAGGATGTGCATGTCCTTGGTGGGGTTGGAGGGGGAGTTGAAGTGTTGAGCCACGGGGTGGTTGGGTTGGTTGGTCCGGGTGTCCCAGAGGTGTTCTCTGAAATGTTCCGCAAGTAGGCAGCCTGTCTCCCCAGTATAGAGGAGGCCACATCGGGTGCAGCAGATGCAGTAAATGATGTGTGTAGAGGTGCAGGTGAACTTGTGGCAGATATGGAAAGATCCCTTGGGGCCTTGGAGGGAAGTAGGGGGGGAGGTGTGGGCGCAAGTTTTGCATTTCTTCCGGTTGCAGGAGAAGGTGCCGGGAGTGGGGGTTGGGTTGGTGGGGGGTGTGGACCTGACGCAGGAATCACAGAGGGAGTGGTCTTTTTGGAACACTGATAGGGGAGGGGAGGGAAATATATCTCTGGTAGTGGAGATGTATTTGGAGGTGGCAGAAATGACGACGGACAACAAGATGTATGTGGAGGTTGGTGGAGTGGAAGGTGAGGACCAGTAGGGTTCTGTCCTGGTGGCGATTGGAGGGGCGGGGCTCAAGGGCGGAGGAGCGGCAAGTGGAAGAGTTGCGGTGGAGAGCATCGTCGATCACGTCTGGGGGAAAATTGTGGTCTTTGAAGAAGGAGGACATCTGGGTTGTTCGGAATTGGAACAGGTCCTCCTGGGAGCAGATGTGGCGGAGACAAAGGGATTGGGAATATGGGATGGTGTTTTTACAGGGGGCAGGGTGGGAAGAGGTGTAGTCTAGGTAGCTGTGGGAGTTGGTCAGTTTATACTAAATGTCCGTGTTGATTCGATTGCCCAAGATAGAAATGGAGAGGTGTAGGAAGGGGGAGGGAGGAGTCTGAGACGGTCCAGGTAAATTTGAGGTCGGGGTGGAAGGTTCTGAGACGGTCCAGGTAAATTTGAGGTCAGAGTGGAAGGTTTCAGAGTGAGGACCAGTTCAGTCAGTCGAAGGAGGGTGTCAGTGTAAGGGTACTGGTTGGTACGGCGGGAAAGGAAGAAGCAGATTCAGAGTAAGGACCAGTTCAGTCAGTCGAAGGAGGGTGTCAGTGTCAGAGTGAGGACCAGTTTAGTTCAGTCCTCCGCTTCTTCCATTCCCGCCGTACCAACCAGTACGCTTCCACTGACACCCTCCTTCGACTGACTGAACTGGTCCTCACCCTGAACAACTTCTCTATCCAATCCTCCAACTTCTTCCAAACCAAAGGAGTAGCCATGGGCACCCGCATGGGCCCCAGTTATGCCTGCCTCTTCGTAGGATATGTGGAACAGTCCATCTTCTGCAGCTACACAGGCACCACCCCCCACCTTTTCCTCCACAACATCGATGACTGTATCGGTGCTGCCTCGTGCTCCCACGTGGAGGTTGAACAGTTCATCCACTTTACCAACACCTTTACCAACAGATGGCCTCCTTCTTCAAAGACCGCAATTTCTCCCCAGACATGATCGACGATGCTCTCCACCGCAACTCTTCCACTTCCCGCTCCTCCGCCCTTGAGCCCTGTCCCTCCAATCGCCACCAGGACAGAACCCCACTGGTTCTCACCTCCCACTCCACCAACCTCCATATACATCGTATTATCCGTTATCATTTCTGCTACCTCCAAATGGACCCCACCACCAGGGATATATTTCCCTCCCCTCCCCTATCAGCGTTCTGAAAAGACCACTCCCTCCATGACTCCCACATAAGGTCCACACCCCAACCTCCACTCCCGGCACCTTCTCCTGCAACCGGAAGAAATGCAAAACTTGCGCCCACACCTCCCCCCTTACTTCCCTCCAAAGCCCCAAGGGATCCTTCCATATCTGCCACAAATTCACCTGCACCTCCACACACATCATTTACTGCATCCGCTGCACCCGATGTGGCCTCCTCTATATTGGGGAGACAGGCCGTCCACTTGCAGAACGTTTCAGGGAACACCTCTGGGACACCCAGACCAACCACCCCGTGGCTCAACACTTCAACTCCCCCTCCCACTCCACAAAGGACATGCAGGTCCTTGGATTCCTCCATTGCCAGACCATAGCAATACGACGGTTGGAGGAAGAGCGCCTCATCTTCCGCCTCGGAACCTTCCAACCACAAGGGATGAAGTCAGATTTCTCCAGCTTCCTCATTTCCCCTCCCCCCAGCTTGTCTCAGTCCCAACCCTCGAACTCAGCACCACCTTCCTAACCTGCAATCTTCTTCCTGATCTCTCCGCCCCCCAACCCCACTCCGGCCTATCACCTTCACCTTAACCTCCTTCCACCTATTGCATTTCCAACGCCCCTCCCCCAAGTCCCTCCTCCCTACCTTTTATCTTAGCCTGCTTGGCACACCTTCCTCATTTCTGAAGAAGGACTTCTGCCCGAAACGTCGATTCTCCTGCTCCTTGGATGCTGCCTAACCTGCTGTGCTTTTCCAGCAACACATTTTCAACTCTGATCTCCAGCATCTGCAGTCCTCACTTTCTCCTAAATTCTTCCTCATCCAAGCCATTAATACTATGTTAGTCCTGGTCTATGTCCTTGATTCCCCCTTGCGTTGTTCCTACCATCCTGCCAATTAATGGGTGTCAAATCATTTCTGAGATTTGTAATAGTTGAGGAATGGGAGTGGATCCACAGCAAGGTTTTGTGGTAGTTAGAATAATAATAGAGTTCCTATAATTCAGAGAGAGAAGCTATTCAGCCTATCGAGTCTGCATAAACCCTCTGAAGCACGTCTTTGAAGACCCACCTTCCCTCTGTCATCCCACATTTACCATAGTGGATCCACCTAACCTGCACATCTTTGAATTGTGGGAGGAAACTGGAGCACCTGACGGATACCCATCCAGACATGGAGAGAATGTAGAAATTCCATGTCGACAGTTCTCCCAGTCTGGAATCAAACTCAGATCCTTGGCACTATGAACCAGTAGTACTTACCACTGAATGACCATGCTGCGCTTGAGGAATGGGAGTGTAGCCCGTGCTGAATTTTGCACTGTTTGAGGAATGGGAGTGGATCAGTAATTGCGTTGTGTGATAGGATGAATGGGAGGAGATCCAGAGTTGGATTTCCAGTAGTTAAGGATCGAGTATGGATTCTGAACTGGGTTTTGTGGTGTTAGAGGAATAGGAGTGGATCCGGAGTCAGGTTTTGTGATGGGTGAGGAATGGAGCAGATCAAGAGCCGGATTTTGCACAGGTTGAGGAATTTGAGTGGATCCAGAATCAGTTTTGCGCTGTTTGAGGGACGGGAGTGAATACGGGAGTGAAACCAGTGCCAGGTTTCCTTGTGCTTTAATGGGAGTGGATCTGGTGCTTGGTTTTCCGGGTTGTTGAAGAATGGGAGTGTATCCGGTGCTGGTTGTTGGAGAATGGGAGTTGATCCGGTGCTGGTTGTTGGAGAATGGGAGTTGATCCGGTGCCAGTTGTTGGAGAATGGGAGTGTATCCGGTGCCGGTTGTTGGGGAATGGGAGTGGATCCGGTGCTGGTTGTTGGGGAATGGGAGTGGATCTGGTGCCGGTTGTTGAAGAATGGGAGTGTATCCGGTGCCGGTTGTTGGAGAATGGGAGTGGATCCGGTGCTGGTTGTTGGGGAATGGGAGTTGATCCGGTGCCGGTTGTTGGAGAATGGGAGTGGATCCGGTGCTGGTTGTTGGGGAATGGGAGTTGATCCGGTGCCAGTTGTTGGAGAATGGGAGTGGATCCGGTGCCGGTTATTGGGGAATGGGAGTGGATCCAGTGCCAGTTGTTGGGGAATGGGAGTGGATCCAGTGCCGGTTGTTGGAGAATGGGAGTGGATCCGGTGCCGGTTGTTGGAGAATGGGAGTAGATCCGGTGCTGGTTGTTGGGGAATGGGAGTTGATCCGGTGCCGGTTGTTGGAGAATGGGAGTGGATCCGGTGCTAGTTGTTGGGGAATGGGAGTGGATCCAGTGCCGGTTGTTGGAGAATGGGAGTGTATCCGGTGCTGGTTGTTGGAGAATGGGAGTGGATTCCTTGCCGGTTGTTGGAGAATGGGAGTGGATCCCTTGCCGGTTGTTGGGGAATGGGAGTGGATCCGGTGCTGGTTGTTGGAGAATGGGAGTGGATCCCTTGCCAATTGTTGGGGAATGGGAGTGGATCCGGTGCTGGTTGTTGGAGAATGGGAGTGGATCCAGTGCCGGTTGTTGGAGAATGGGAGTGGATCCGGTGGGATATGATAAATTAAGTTACTTCTGCAATTCTCAATTATAATTTCTGATACAAGGTGAATGAACTCACACCAGTGTGTAATTGTTTCAGCCAAGAGCTGAGTCAATAAGAATGGGAACTATGTGGAGGAAATGCATAATTGTTTTTTTTGTATTAGCTAAAAATGTATGCAAGAAAGAAATGGGACTGTAAGACAATGGTTAAAAAATACAGGCTTAGTGATAAGATGCTGTGAAGACAGGCCTGTATAAACAGTAGGTATAAACATCTGTTTCCCACTTTTACAGAAACACAGGAACAAACCCCAATTAAAAGAGTCTTAATGATAAGATGCTGAGAGGAGCCACACAGATGGAGGGAGTAAATAATGGTAAGGCAAGGATGTGCCCACAGCAGGATGAGGTCAAATGGCCTTGAGAACAGGAATAAACATTTTGTCACAGACAAGGCCAGATAAGACAAGAGATAAACAGGAGTAATGGGTACCGGTCTTAGGGAAGTGGAGGATGTAAACAGGGGGGGAAACAATGAAATTAAAAAAAATGTTGGAAACAAATTATATAAATATCAAGTATTTGTTGAATGCAGTGTGTTTTGTCCCTGCCTTGTGGACATCACACCCACTTGCAAGTGTGAAATAAAGGGCACTACTGATTCAGATCTTGTCTCGGACTGAAATTATTGAAGTGAGTGGGCTTTGTTTCTCACAGTTGGGGGCTGTCCGGGATGTTCTTCCATCGCCGGGGGAGTGGCTGGCCCCAGACACTGGGAAGACGTGTCCGTTCCCAATTGAGGAGCGGTCTTGTGTCCTGGTTTGGTCCGCTCCCTTGGGCGACTGGTATGAATCCCACAAGAGAGACATCTAACTCAGACAGGAGGTCGATAGAAAATACAGCAAAAAGGGGCCAGGCAACTCTGTGCACAGACCAAGGTAAGAAAATTGACTTTTAAGTATTACTTTGGTGGCCGGCATTGAGTTTTAGTAGTTAATAAGGGACTAACGAAGGAACTCAATATGGGTTGTACCGTGGGTAAGGAAGAAGCCTCCGGGGATACAAAAGAGGAACGAAGCAATGGAAATGGAGGTGGGGTCTCTTACAACATACCTCCAGAAAGTCCGTTGGGCAGGATGTTGTGGAATTGGCAAAAATAATACTTGTACAAGGGAAGAAGATGATTAAATATTGTTGCTTTGTGTGGATTAAGGAATCCATTCTTCATCCCGCTGTCTTCTGGCCAAAGTACAGGTCAGACGAAGACTGGGTTTGTAAATATCTGAATTTATATGTCAGTGTGTGAGAGAGAGAGAATGAAAAAAGCTGGACAGCTGGTAGAAAGTTTAACCCTTTGTGATTTGATTTGAATGCACATTTGTTTGTTGGTGATTGAATGTTTGCGTTTTATTCCCTGGAGCTTGAGTTCCAGGACTGTTTTGAAGCTGACTTTTATTATGGAAACTTAACATGATTTCTTTTAAGGTTAAGGATTCTATAGAGATTATGAAAAATGATAACTCCTGTTCTTTTTACAGGTCATGACTGCCTTACTATCAGTTTCTAACTGATCTCTTTTATCTTTACATAAAAGCAATTTATGGAGGACAGTTGAAGTTTTAGTTCAACATTAGATTGTAGTAAAAACAAAATTCTATGGTTAATATCTGTGACCTTGGATTTGGCCATCGTTCATGCATTAGAAGTTTTTTTTAACTTGTATAGACAAATTCTCTTAAGGCAGCTCTGACTATTTCACGACCTATAGTATTGTAATTGAACAATGATTGGTCAGGACTACTTAAGAAAATTAATTTTGGATTTAAATTAGGGGACTAAAACTGGGTGATTACAGTGGATTTCAAAATTGGGAACTGTATGCATTTTACATTTTAAATATTAAATACTGAATAAATGAATGTAAATATATAAATATGTTTACAAGTGAGGAACAGGCTTTAAAGTTAGTCAAGCATGAATTGATGAATTGATATTTGAAGTTATGGGGAGCTAGAAATATTGCAATATTTCTTAAAAAAAGACAAAGGGGAAGAACGTAATGACTTATCCCCTTCGGGAGGTACCAATAGGGGACAAAGAGATTGGGTTTGTGAGTGCACCCATCACCAGTGGGGAGGTCAGAACATTTAAAAAGGAAATGAAGGTCCTGGTTGAGGATCCGGTAGGGTTGTCTGAACAAATTGATCAATTTTTGGGGCCCAGTCTGTATACGTGGTGTTAGGCCGGAATCTCGGGATTCCGGTCTTCGCGAGTTCTTTGGAAGGAGAGACCGCACCAGCTTCTTTAGTTAGGAGCAGAACACCGTTTATTTTACAGAATCACGACTGGCAAACTATACAACGAATTCTACCGCATGCAATTCGTTGGAGAAGGCGTTCTATCTTCCCCTTCGGACCTGGCTCAATTATACTTCGCGCCGGCTGGAGTTCCCGGTCAGTTCTCCCTCATTCGTCCCCCTCATTGGTTGGTACACCTGAGAGTGAGGGGGTCTGCACCTCCATTGGCCGTATCGAGGTGCCTGTCCAGCTCCTGCTGTGCCGGACAATGGTACAGCCATCCTGGGGTCGGCAGTTCCGATCCTGTAATCAATGGTCCATTGTTCCGAGTATCGATCTCATTACTATGCATCTGACAGAGTCAATGGTCTTCCGCAAGCGAATTAACAAACATTATCATTTATCATGGGTTTCGATGGGAATCTATTCTGATGTGTACATTAACAGGTGCTTTAGTAATCATGTACTCCAACAGTGCAATTCACACCGTTCGACAGTTACCGGTTCCTTTATTAGTCATGAGTTCTCAATGGGGCAGTCTGATACTGGCTGACATGATCTAATCAGCGAGGAATGTTACTTCAGACAGGTAGCCCTGCAGTTGCCAGGTTCTCCCCCATGGCTGCGATTAACTGTTTAGGGGCTGGAGCTGGTAATGTTTGGTGTAGTAATAGTGCTACCCTCCCTAGCCCCACTCTTAGGCAATCTAGGGGCTATTCTCCCCAACAGTGGGCTGAGTTAATGTCTATTTTGAATATACTATTTACTGGGGAAGAAAGGGAACTTATATGGGGAGCAGCCATTAAAATGTGGGACAAGGAACACCCGATTGGAGATGGGGATGCTGGACAGAGAGAGACAAAATTTCCCCTCAGAGACCCCCAGTTGGAAAATCAAAACCCGGAGCATAGAGAAGAAATGAGGGAATTGAAAGACCTGATTCTAAAAGGAATAAGAGAGGCAGTTCTGAAGTCGCAGAATCTGACTAAAGCCTTTGAAGTTAGTCAGGAGAAAGATGAGACTCCTTCAGCTTTCTTGCAAAGATTAAGAGACTTAATGCGGAAATATTCCAGAATGAACCCTGAGGACCCAGTGGCACAGGGTCTTTTGAAAGTACATTTTGTGACAAAGGCATGGCCGGACATACAGAGAAAGATACAGAAGATAGAAGGGTGGAGTGAAAAACCATTAGATGAATTGTTAAGAGAGGCACAGAAAGTGTTTGTAAAGAGAGGGGATGAGAGACAAAAACAGCTAATGGTAGCTACGGTTGATGAGGTAGTTAAGAAAAGAATGGAACCAATAGTGAGTAACCGGAGCAGCAGGTGACAGCATGTAGGACAGAGAGGAAAGGGGAGAGGGAGAGGCCAAGGGGGAGCATTTGATAGAGGGTTCGAGCGACAGGGGCAGAGATGGTATTATTGTGGAAAGATAGGGCATTTTAGGCGGGAGTGTCCTGATCTACACAGGGAGGAAAGGGCAATTCCGCTTATGAATTTTGATGAAGAATAGGGGTGTCAGGGGTTCCTGCCTTCAGGGACCCACCAGGAACCCTTGAAATAAATTTAAAAAGGAAAGGGGACATTGTCTGTGAGCGACAATATCCCATTTCCATAGAGGGTAAACGAGGACTGCAGCCAGTAATTGAGGGACTGATTAGAGATGGCTTGTTGGAGCCATGTATGTCTCCTTATCATACCCCAATCCTACCTGTGCAGAAATCTGATGGAACTTATCAATTGGTGCAGGATTTGAGAACATTAAATCGAAGAGTACATGTCAGACATCCAGTGGTGCCAAACCCCATACGTTATTCAGTAAGATCCCTCATGACCACAAATGGTTTAGTGTGATAGATTTAAAGGATGCCTTTTGGGCTTGTCCCTTGGCGGAGGAAAGTAGGAATTTGTTCGCCTTTGAATGGGAAGACCCCAAGACAGGACGGGAACAGCAATATCGGTGGACTGTGCTCCCCCAGGGGTTTACAGAATCCCTGAATTTATTTGGACAGATGTTAGAACAAATATTGGAGAAATTTAGCAGCCCCAAGGGGACTACCCTGTTGCAGTATGTAGCCGATCTCTTAGTAACAAGAAAAAGAAGAGAAAGAGGTGTAGAAGCCACTAACAAACTATTGAATTTCCTGGGCCAGCAGGGCCTGCGAGTATCTAAAAACAAATTACAATATGTGGAGCGAGAAGTGAAATACTGGGACATTTAGTCAGTGAGTGAAAGCGAAAGATAAGCCCGGAACGGATAGAGGGAATAGTGGGGATGCCGCTGCCCAGGACTAAACGGGAGTTACGTAAATTTTTGGGTCAAACGGGATATTGCAGATTGTGGATTGATTCCTATGCTCAAAAGACTAAGAAATTATATCTCAAACTATTGGAGGAGGAACCAAAATGTCTAAGTTGGGACGATGAGGAAAAAGAACTAGCTGAGGAACTCAGAAGAGATCTGATCCATGCCCCCGTGTTAGCCTTACCTTCCCTAGATAAACCTTTCCACCTCTTTGCTACTGTGGATAAGGAAGCGGCTTTGAGAGTATTAACCCAGCGGTGGGGAGGAATGAAACAGCCAGTAGCATATCTTTCCAGTATCCCGGGGGTGGCCTGAGTGTGTGCAGGCTGTGGCACTGTTGGTGGAGGAAAGCAGACAGCTGACATTTGGGGGAGCCCTAATAGTAAGCACCCCACACCAAGTGAGACGACAGACTCGTGGATTTTGAAATATGAGGCAATATTAATAGCAAAAGATAATCTAGTGTTGGTCACGGATAATTGTTTAAATCCAGCTGCCTTTCTTTGGAAAGGGGAAGGAGAATCTCCTCAGAATCCAGGGCACGACTGCCTTGACATTATAGAATACCAAACTAAGGTCCTCATGGACCTGAGAGATGTTCCACTTCATGCAGGAGCTAGACTTTTTATAGATGGATCATCCCGGGTGACTGAAGGGAGATGACATAATGGGTATGCAGTCATAGATGGGACAAAAGGTAGTGTGGTAGAGGTAGGCAAGTTGCCAAATGGGTGGTCAGCTCAGACCTGCGAACTCTATGCATTGGAAAGAGCCCTTAGGGCATTAGACAATAAAGAGGGAACTGTATATACTGACTCCAAATATGCCTTTGGTGTTGTGCACACTTTCGGAAAGATATGGCAGGAAAGAGGACTGATCAACAGCCGGGGGAAGGAATTAGTACATGAAGAATTGATTAAACGGGTCTTGGAGTCCCTATTACTCCCCCGAGAAATAGCAGCAGTGCATGTAAATGGTCATCAGAAAGGAAATGAACCAGAAGTTAGGGGAAATAGATTAGCCGATGAAACGGCTGGGGAAGCCACCCTGAACCCACAAGAAGTGGTGATTCATTCCCTAATACCTACTGTCCCAGGTCCTCGGGAAGCTCCTACATTTACTGAAAGGGAAGAAAAAGAATTGAAAGATTTAGGGGCTGTAAAAACAGCAGACGGGCATTGGATGTTACCTGATGGAAGGGAAATGTTGAACAAAATGATGATGCGAGAGATTATGGCTGTCCTACACCAAGGCAGCCATTGGGGAGTACAAGCAATGTGTGATTTAGTTCTTAGGGAATATGGATGTAAAGGAATATATACAATTGCTAAACAAATATGTGAGGGATGTATACTATGCAGAAAGGTAAATAAAGACATCTTGAGAAAACAGACCCCGGGAGGAAGAAACCCAGGATTGAGACCCTTCCAGAGTATAGAAGTAGATTATACTGAGTTACCCAGGGTAGGGAGACTAAAACATATGTTGGTCATAGTAGATCATTTATCCGGTTGGGTTGAGGCATACCCCCTAGTTACTGCCACTGCGAGTGGGGTGTCTAAAACAATATTGGAAACACTCAAACGACAGCTCTCTAAATTGATAACAGAAACCAGACTCCCTTGGACCAAATGTTTACCTATAGCTCTTTTGCGAGTACGAACAGCCCCAAGGAAAGATTTGGGACTATCCCCCTATGAAATCTTATTTGGATTACCTTATTTGGGAACGAATGGAGAATTGCCAATTCCTGAAACTAAAGATTTGTCCTTAAAGAAGTATATACTGGGCTTGTCCTCCCCTTTGTCTTTCCTCAGGAAACAGGGTTTATTGGCACAGACTCCACCCCTTGAAGTCACCATTCATCCCATCTAGACAGGAGATTGGGTCTGAGTAAAATCATGGACAGAGACTGAATTGCAGTCGGACTGGGAAGGGCCGTATCAGGCTCTTTTGACCGAAACGGCAATAAGAACGGTTGAGAAAGGCTGGACTCATTACACTCGGATCAAAGGGCCAGTGGACCCTCCAGTTGAGGAAGAAGTCTGAACAGCCGAATCAACGCAAGACCCGCTGAAACTCAGACTAAAGAGACTTTGAATAACTGATTATACAGTGGCAACGTGAGCGTGGGATTATTTCTGTAGGATTGTATATTAAATTTTTTTGTGCTTCAGCATGATGTTTAAAGTACTGGGAATGCTTAGAATTATGATGCTAGCCCTCTTAGTATTGGGATTTTATCAAATATCATTTTCATATGCATTATTAATGGTTCCTGAGTCTGATAATCCACAAAAAATAGACGCTGATGCATGAAGCTCAGTAAATTGTGGGGATGTAGATAATCAGAGACAGTACCACAGCTCTGAGATACATCTTAAGTCCTATGGGGATGGCCTTGGGGATGGTACTTGGTATAATGGTCTCATCACAGTACACCGGACCCCCTTCCAACCAGCTCGCGATTGTCCCGATAAAAAGTGTAACTCAATATACCTGACAATAAAGAAAACCACATGGCACGAAATAATTTTGGGGGGGGGGGGGAACCTATGAGATACAACTAAATGAATCATTTGGGATAGAAATGAAAGCACATGGGAAGAATTTCGTGGGCTGTTGTTTTCCAATTAGTGTAGGACAGGGAAAACGGGCAGAATTACTGGATAATGAGATATAACCTTTCACCCCTCCCACTGATCCTAAAGTAGTAAAAATTATAGAGGTAAAGGACTTGAAGCAGACTATCGAAATAGAAACTGGGTACAGGGATGCAAATACCTGGGTTGAATGGGTGAAGTATACAGTAAAAAGTCTGAACAATAGCGATTGCTATTCATGTGCCTCCGGTAGGCCAGTGGCCCAGGTGGTTCCCTTTCCGCTCGGGTGGAAGTGAGACAGGAAGGGCTTGAAATGTATGATAGCCCTGTATCAGGATGAGACTGCATGGAATGATAGGAATTGTACCTCCCTGTCTCTGATGTTCCCTCCCTTGGAGAAGAAAGATGTACAAGTTCCCCCACATTTTCTGCCGCAGTTGGAAATCACACGTGTGTGTGTGTAGGTGAGGTACAAGTCAGTCTAGAGATTTGGGGGAGCTGAAATTGTGTACAGAGACTAAAAATGTTACCGACACGGAGAAAGGAGGGAACTACTCAGCACTAAAGGTTCCCCAAGCGGATTTGTGGTGGTACTGTGGAGGCAAAATATTGAGACCCACCCTACCTCTGGATTGGAGAGGGATATGTGCAATTGTACAATTGGCAATTCCATTTACCCGGGCATTTGAGAAGGAAAAGATAGTAGGGAAAAAGGGAAGGGATAAGAGGTCACTGTTAGACACTTCTTTCGATGACAGGATTTACCTCGATTCAGTAGGAGTCCCTTGGGGGGGGGTACCTGATGAGTTCAAGGCACGTAACCGGATTGCAGCAGACTTTGAGTCAGCTCTCTTTTGGTAGGTAACAATGAATAAAAATGTAGATTGGATAAATTACATTTTCTATAATCAACAGCGATTTATAAATTATACAAGAGATGCGGTTAAAGGAATATCAGAACAGCTTGATGCGAAAAGTAAGATGGCATGGGAAAACAGAATGGCCCTTGATATGATTTTAGCAGAAAAAGGTTGTGTGTGTGTGTGATGTTAGGAGGAAGCTGTTATACCTTTACTCCTAATAGCACTGCACCTGATGGTTCAATTACTCGGGCCTTAAGGGGATTGACTACCTTAGCTCCTTCCATATCCGCCACAAGTTCACCTGTACCTCCACACACATCATCTATTGCATCCGCTGCACCCAATGTGGCCTCCTCTACATTGGGGAGACGGGCCGCCTACTTGCGGAACGCTTCAGAGAACACCTCAGGGACGCCCGGACCAACCAACCCAACCACCCCGTGGCTCAACACTTTAACTCTCCCTCCCACTCCACCGAGGACATGCAGGTCCTGGGACTCCTCCACCGGCAAAACATAACAACACGACGGTTGGAGGAAGAGCACCTCATCTTCTGCCTGGGAACCCTCCAACCACAAGGGATGAGCTCAGATTTCTCCAGTTTCCTCATTTCCCCTCCCCCCACCTTGTCTCAGTCGGTTCCCTCAACTCAGCACCGCCCTCCTAACCTGCAATCTTCTTCCTAACCTCTCCGCCCCCACCCCACTCCGGCCTATCACCCTCACCTTGACCTCCTTCCACCTATCACATCTCCATCGCCCCTCCCCTAAGTCCCTCCTCCCTACCTTTTATCTTAGCCTGCCTGGCACCCTCTCCTCATTCCTGATGAAGGGCTTATGCCCGAAACGTCGAATTTCCTATTCCTTGGATGCTGCCTGACCTGTTGTGCTTTAACCAGCAACACATGTTCAACTGTGATCTCCAGCATCTGCAGACCTCATTTTTTACCTTAGCAGAGGAACTGGCTGAGAATTCAGGAGTAGACACATCTCTCATGGGATGGCTTGAATCCTGGTTTGGAAGATGGAAGGGGGTGGTAGTTTCCATCCTTACTTCCCTGATAGTAATAGTTGGGGTATTGGTGGCCATTGGCTGTTGTATCATACCCTGTATACGAGGGCTCACCCAAAGACTGATTGAGACAGCCTTGATGAAACAAATGCCCCTTAAAGGAAATCAGGCAGAGGAACTAAATATTGAGGAGATGAGTGAGACCAAGATGGATGAAATCTCTGAAATGATGCTGGCAAATTTCGGGGGTGATGCTTAAAAGAAAAATGCAGAAGATAACAAATGGTAAAGAAAGAAAAAGGGGGAAATTGTGGGATATGGTAAATTAATGTTACTTCTGCAATTCTCAATTATAATTTCTGATACAAGGTGAATGAACTCACACCAGTGTGTAATTGTTTCAACCAAGAGCTGAGTCAATAAGAATGGGAACTATGTGGAGGAAATGCATAATTGTTTTTTTGTATTAGCTAAAAATGTATGCAAGAAAGAAATGGGACTGTCAGACAATGGTTAAAAAATACAGGCTTAGTGATAAGATGCTGTGAAGACAGGCCTGTATAAACAGTAGGTATAAACATCTGTTTCCCACTTTTACAGAAACACAGAAACAAACCCCAATTAAAAGAGTCTTAATGATAAGATGCTGAGAGGAGCCACACAGATGGAGGGAGTAAATAATGGTAAGGCAAGGATGTGCCCACAGCAGGATGAGGTCAAATGGCCTTGAGAACAGGAATAAACATTTTGTCACAGACAAGGCCAGATAAGACAAGAGATAAACAGGAGTAATGGGTACCGGTCTTAGGGAAGTGGAGGATGTAAACAGGGGGGGAAACAATGAAATAAAAAAAATGTAGGAACCAAATTATATAAATATCAAGTATTTGTTGAATTCAGTGTGTTTTGTCCCTGCCTTATGGACATCACACCCACTTGCAAGTGTGAAATAAAGGGCACTACTGATTCAGATCTTGTCTCGGACTGAAATTATTGAAGTGAGTGGGCTTTGTTTCTCACAATCCCTTCCGGGTTGTTGGGGAATGGGAGTGGATCCGGTGCCGGTTGTTGGGGAATGGGAGTGGATCCGGTGCCGGTTGTTGGGGAATGGGAGTGGATCCGGTGCCAGTTGTGGGGGAATGGGAGTGGATCCGGTGACGGTTGTTGGGGAATGGGAGTGGATCCCTTGCCGGTTGTTGGGAAATGGGAGTTGATCCGGTGCTAGCTGTTGGTGAATGGGAGTGGATCCGGTGCTAGTTGTTAGGGAATGGGAGTGGATCCGGTGCCGGTTGTTGGAGAATGGGAGTGGATCCCTTGCTGGTTGTTGGGGAATGGGAGTGGATCCGGTGCTAGTTGTTGGGGAATGGGAGTGGATCCAGTGCTAGTTGTTGGGGAATGGGAGTTGATCCGATGCCGGGTGTTGGGGAACGGGAGTTGATCCGGTGCTGGGTGTTGGTGAATGGGAGTGGATCCGGTGCCGGTTGTTGGGGAATGGGAGTGGATCCGGTGCTAGTTGTTGGGGAATGGGAGTGGATCCAGTGCTAGTTGTTGGGGAATGGGAGTGGATCCCTTGCCGGTTGTTGGGGAATGGGAGTTGATCCGGTGCCAGGTGTTGGGGAACGGGAGTTGATCCGGTGCTGGGTGTTGGTGAATGGGAGTGGATCCCTTGCCGGTTGTTGGGGAATGGGAGTGGATCCGGTGCCGGTTGTTGGGGAATGGGAGTGGATCCGGTGCCGGGTGTTGGGGAATGGGAGTGGATCCGGTGCTGGGTGTTGGGGAATGGGAGTGGATCCGGTGCCGGGTGTTGGGGAATGGGAGTGGATCCGGTGCCGGTTGTTGGGGAATGGCAGTGGATCCGGTGCCGGGTGTTGGGGAATGGGAGTGAATCCGGTGCCGGGTGTTGGGGAATGGGAATGTATCCCTTGCCGGTTGTTGGGGAATGGGAGTGGATCCGGTGCCGGGTGTTGGGGAATGAGAGTGGATCCGGTGCCGGGTGTTGGGGAATGAGAGTGGATCCGGTGCCGGGTGTTGGGGAATGGGAGTTGATCCGGTGCCGGGTGTTGGGGAATGGGAGTGGATCCGGTGCCGGGTGTTGGGGAATGGGAGTTGATCCGGTGCCGGGTGTTGGGGAATGGGAGTGGATCCGGTGCCGGGTGTTGGGGAATGAGAGTGGATCCGGTGCCGAGTGTTGGGGAATGAGAGTGGATCTGGTGCCGGTTGTTGGGGAATGGGAGTTGATCCGGTGCCGGGTGTTGGGGAATGAGAGTGGATCCGGTGCCGGGTGTTGGGGAATGGGAGTGGATCCGGTGCCGGGTGTTGGGGAATGGGAGTGGATCCGGTGCCGGGTGTTGGGGAATGGGAGTGGATCCGGTGCCGGGTGTTGGGGAATGGGAGTTGATCCGGTGCCGGGTGTTGGGGAATGAGAGTGGATCCGGTGCCGGTTGTTGGGGAATGGGAGTTGATCCGGTGCCGGGTGTTGGGGAATGAGAGTGGATCCGGTGCCGGTTGTTGGGGAATGGGAGTGGATCCGGTGCCGGGTGTTGGGGAATGGGAGTGGATCCGGTGCCGGGTGTTGGGGAATGGGAGTGGATCCGGTGCCGGGTGTTGGGGAATGAGAGTGGATCCGGTGCCGGGTGTTGGGGAATGGGAGTTGATCCGGTGCCGGGTGTTGGGGAATGGGAGTGGATCCGGTGCCGGGTGTTGGGGAATGAGAGTGGATCCGGTGCCGGGTTTTGCCGGTTACCAGGTGTGGCTGATCACGGGATCTCAGGCACCGTTGCCCTCAGCTGATTGGTCGAGGACCATGTGGACGTGTGCAGTGGATGGGGCGCCTGCGCGGTGGCAGCTGTTTTGCCGGGTCCCGGGAATGATGGAGCCGAAAGGCAGCGATGGCGGCCGTGGCCGTGAATCAGAGGCCGGTCTGGCCTTGCGCTATCAGAGCTATCGGCGCCGGTGGTTGGTGTTGTTCGCCAGCAGTGCTTTGAGCTGCTCCAATGCCATGGTATGATCGGCGCTTTGAGCGGGCGATGTGTATGGAGAGCCCCTCGATGGTTGTCACTGAGGGACTGCAGCAGGTCACCATGTTGGCTCCTTTGCTGTTGGTCCTTGAGCTGAGGCTCCAGAGATCTGGTATTGCCTTGGTAAGGGCCGAGTCCCCGGTACTGCATTTCTCGCCACTGTTTCTGTTTCATACTGCGGGATCTCTGTGAACTTGACGTTGCCTGTTTGGCAGACGTTTCCCTGAAGTTTGAACACTTGCCAGATTTGTAATACTGACGAATTGTAAATAACGAACTTGCATTATGTGTTTTGATCAAATCATTTTGATGCCTTTTCGAGATTTCTTAGGATTTCTTGACATGTTAAAAGAGGATTGACGTCAAAGGTTGCCGGTTGTCTTGGATGTTATTTCATGCGAGCACTGTATTGTGTGAATAACCTGGAATGTTTTCCATATCTATTGTGGCTGTCAGCTCCTAATTAGGGGTTGTCTCAATTACCAAGACTGACTGAGTTAGAGATCTGTCCAGCATTTGTCAGTTCTTGCAAAAGCGCATGCCTGGTCTCTGGTTCTGACTATCATGTATATAAGTGTTTTGAACTTTGTCTAGATGTTTTGAAATATCTTTGGCAAAAATGTCTATCAGAAAACATGAGGATGTCTTCAGTGCACACCAATGATGTTTAACAATGCTGTTCATCCCAAAGTTTTGAGGTTGATCCTATCCTCATGTCTTCGAGTAAAAAGTAAGGTCTGCAGATGCTGGAGATCAGAGCTGAAAATGTGTTGCTGGAAAAGCGCAGCAGGTTAGGCAGCATCCAAGGAACAGCCCTTCCTGATGAAGGGCTCTGGCCCGAAACGTCGAATTTCCTGTTCCTTGGATGCTGCCTAACCTGCTGAGTTTTAACCAGCAACACATTTTCAGCCCTATCCTCATGTCCTCAAGAATTAAGACCTTGTCTGTAGAGTGATTTAGCAAAGGTTCATTTAGGTTAGGATAGAAGATTTCTTTCATTCTGTCCTCAGAATCCAAGGTTAGTCCTAAACTGCTTTGAGTTCAGAATTGATTTTAACAGAAAATTCATGGAGTCTCTTCATGTGTTTGTCCTGGTTGATGCCAGTGCTAACATTTGTATATTTTGGTTTTGTAATCTACAAATTCTGTATTCTTGGGATTTTGTTTTCCGGAATAGAGTCTACGTTGTCTGTTTTCTTGTCTGTCTTCCTTGTCTCCACGCAGGCTTTATAAGGGCTGTTATCTTGGCCTTGTTGATGCAGGTTGTGATTGCTTTTGCACTGCAGTTCCTAACTGAAAGGGCAATAATCTGATGGTGAAAAATGGTTTCTGCTGTAAACCATGAAATGTAGCTTCTTGGAAATATTGAAAGATAGAGGAGGAATATAGATTTCTCTGGTAAATGACCAATTTCTGAATCTCTGACAAAATGAAGAAATTCCAAGCGACCTTTAGAGATGTCATGACAATTGTAATTTTCAAGAAAGGTGACAAGTTGAGTATAATACCTGTACAGAATAGTGCTACCCTCAACAGTTGAGAAAGCCCTAGCTAGGTGACTAATTGCCCTCTTCAGTTGCAGTGGAGATGCTTCCAGAGTCTGATTATGGCTTCCAATCCACAGATGAGTAACTGAAATGTTCTTCACAACACACTCCATCCCAGAAAAATGCTGACACCCTTTTATAAATTATGTACTTTACTAATCAAAGGCTTTTGAATGATTAATCAAACAGACCTTTGGTGGGTTTTGGGAGACCAACTAATTTCAGTAACAGAATTTATGGCAGTGTACAAGTAACAGTACTTTGTAATGTCTCTACCACAGATCCCCTTCCTTCAAAATAGATGCCAGATGGGTGTGTCATAGCAGTGATTCTGTTGTCGATCTTTCATGCTGCAATAATGCTTTTTGAAGGTATAACTACAGCACTAACCTCAACTGTCTAAAAGCTGAATTCGAGCCAATCGCTACTTAAGTAGAACTGCAGTCTGCTGACATTGCAATGATTACTAACTAGTTCAGAAATACAACAAAGTTGATGTATTCAGCAGTGCACAGAACTTGCCTTGAATAGCACAAAGACCAAAGTCCTATACCAAATCACATCAAATGGATCAAATCCAATTGAGATTTGCAGTGAGGTATTTGAAAAAGTCTTTCATTTTCCATATATTGGCAGATAGCTAACCCAAAAAGTAAATAACATACACCCCAGAGTCCTGTGTACCATCTCAGCTTTAAGTTAAATATTTTTTGTTTTTGAGAATCGTGATATTGAACTTAATGATAACTCAAATCATCTGTTGGGCAGTGGTCCTTCTGACATGTTTGTGGTTTTGAACCTTGAACAAAACTTTTGCCACATTGAGGTCTAAGGATGACAACCTCAACACAGTTTAAGATTCTGTGAATCAAGTAGGATGACAAAAGAGGAAATCTGACTTTAATGCTCAGTTAGCATGGTTATCTTGCATAAACTGATGTGAACTGAACTTGGTGCTAAAATGCTTGATTTCAGAATTTCAAATATTCTATTTCACTTCAAGAAGAATGTTCAGAGGGATCAAAAGGAGGATTTCCAAAATTATTTCAAAGTTTGTAAAAGTGTGGTTGCGTTAATATCAACGCATAAAGCAGATGCCCAATTTTGATGAGTTGGCATTTCAGTCACAACTTATGCCAAGACATTTGTGAACAAGAATGAGCAATGGTACCTAGTAATCATGTTGCTGGCTTAGTAAACCAGAAGTCCAGGCCAATGCTATGGTGTTGTGGGTTTGAATCCCACCCTGGTAGTTGATAATTTTAGAGTTCACTGAATAAAATTTGAAATATAAGGCTAGTGTTAGTAACGATAGCCATGACAAGTATCGCTGTTATAAAAATCCATCTAGATCACAAATGTCATTTGGGGAAGAAAACTAGCTCTCTTGGTTTGGCCTATATGTTATCCCAGACTCTGAACAATGTGCTTGATTCTTGACTGTCCTCTGAAATGACCAACTGAACCACTCCAGTTCAAGGGCAACAGAGCAATGTCACTAAGAGACAGTGAGAGACTGCAGCTGCTTAAGTGAACAATTTCAATACCCTTAACTGGCCACCAGTGTCCCCTCCGTGGGAGAATGTGTAAGTATAAGGTGGAGATCCTTAGTTCATCTGCAGGCTCTCAGCCAGCATTGGCATCTCTTTCATCCTGCCATCTCTGAGGAAGAATCATCCTCAATAAGATAAATCTGTATTCATCAGTAATCTGTTACTGCTGAAAATGTTGCTATAGGAAGCCTCTCATATTGCTTCTGCAGAACATCAATTATTTTCATGACTGATAGCAATATAATAGTGCAAGAATGATTTTTCTTTTACCCTGCCCTTTATATGTTGTTTTGATAGGACGGTCGTGAAACTGGAGATGTTGTAATCAGTCTACTGTAATAATGTGCTCATTGTTGACTGAAAAGAACTCATTGTGTACAGGCCATCTTTGGTTGATTGTATCAGGAGTTTTCTGATTGTGTATTTCTCAGCTTTTAATGGTAATATATTTTCAAATACATGTGCTTTAGTATGTAGTACATTAATTTAGTTGAGTCTCATTTCCACTGGAGTGTCACTGCAATGTAAACTTAAAATGCATTGCAAAAGAATGTACATGCCAATTTTAGTTAACTGTAAAGTTCACTAAATTGAAGAGTGATATTTGCAGAAGGTAAGAGAATGTGGAAATTGGTTTTGGTTTTTTTTAGAAAAGTTTTGGAAACAAGTAGAAGTAATAGATAATAAAATCCAACTACAGGACCCATTCTGTTTGTTTCCTGGACATCCATAAGAATGAAAAACAATTGTCAGAATGGTATAAGAAAAAAATACAGCTGTACGTTCTTGTAAAATATCTGCCATGCAGGTATGAAGGGTGAAAAATTCAGAAAACTGTGCACACCAAATGTGTGTGTGTGAGAGAGAGAGAGAGAGAGAGACAGAAGTGTTGTGGTTTTTAACTATGATTGTGGAGGTGCTGGTGTTGGCCTGGAGTGATGCACTTCACCTGATGAAGCAGCAGCACTCTGAAAGGTTATGATTTCAAATACATCTGTTGGACGATAACCTGATGCTATGTCATTTCTGACTGAGATTTTTAACTGTAGTGACTTTTAAAGTATGTTGAATTCTCTCGGCTTTAATTACTATGGTGTTCCTGCATGAACAGCTTAGTTATTCTTGGAATTATTTAACTTCTCAGTTTAAATTTCCAGAAAACTAAAATACGATCTTCAATTAAACTGATCACTGTCCAATTAGAGATGAGATTAGTTTTAGTTACTCATTATAACTGAAGGCACAGAAACAACTGGGGCAATGTAACATCCCATTGGGAAATTGACTATAGTAGAAGTGGGTTGTGTTTGTGATGTGATCTTTAAATTTGTTGGCATGAGATTTTGTCTCCGTGCTTTTCTGTCTCATTTCCTATTTCACATAACTGGATTTTTGCCCTTGTTTGCTTTAGCTAAGTGATTGACTTAACCCTTGAATTAGCATCAGTAACAACAAAATAATAACTGAGGGCAAGTTATTTAAGCGGTTAGATTTGTTTTCATATCTGTTATAGAGTCATTTGTTTGAGAGAATGTTATACAGTTAACGGTTCTGATTATCTGGACTAACTTCAGACTGCAGACTTTATTGGGGAATTCAACAAAGTTGCAACCTCTTCATTTTTGAGTTCCTTTTTCTTTCCAGAAAAGTGCTTTTACAGGGAGAAATGATGTGCCCTCCTTCTTTTGAAACAAGAAATTGGAATTGACTGTCACACTTTGTAGCATTTCTAAATATTTTGGTATAGCAATAGAAAACTGAACAAGTTAAATTATTTGAATGTATACATTTATTGATCAATAATTAAACAGACTTAAATCTCGACCATCGTGTGAAAACTTTAAGGACTGACACATTGGGGCTTGTGGTAAAAACAAAAAGAGAACTGATGTTATGTAATCTCAGTCATTTGGCATCTTGCTAAAGATGAGTCAAGGTTGCATTTCATTTAAAACTGGTTTCGCATCCTTACAATATTGAAGTTATTCCAGATTTTGGCAAAGATAAAAATCTCATTGCTTGGATTCCTTGTGCCACCTCTATATAGCCCCCTCCCAGGTACTTTTGGCCTTTTAATGTCGATTTTGAATCATTTGTTACTGACTTGCAGTGGGTCAAGTTGGATTGTCATATTGCAAAACAAAATAAATATCAGCTTTGGCTGCATGTGAAACTTCAGCTCAAATTTGATGACGAGCCTGAACTGCAGACACTGCGAAACATCAGGAAGAGAAGGAGGTCTCTGAAGTTTCAGGGCAGAGTCGCACCTCTGAGTAATTACACCAAACTTATACTGTAATCAGGGACACAAAAGTGGGACAAAAGACTGCAGATGCTGGAATCCAAAAGTAGACAGGCAGGAGACTGCAAGAACACAGCAAGCCAGGCAGCATCAGGATGTGGCGAAGTTGACATTTCGGGCGTGACCCTTCCTCAGGACTGGAGGTGAGTGTAGGGTCTGCAGCTCCCCCAACTCCCACACCAACCCCTGAAGAAGGATTACCTGAAAAGTCGACTTCACCACCTCCTGACATGAAAGTGAGAGGCCTTTCACAGAATCTCAGAATTGTTATGGTGCAGAAGGAGGCCACTCATACTTGTTTTATTAGCTCGTGCTAATCTCCTGCCTTGGGTTAAAACATTTTACCTGTAAACTTGTTGCCCCTTATCTCAAATCTACACCACCTGATCATTGAGTTCTCCACCAAAGGAAAGGTTCCTTCCTGTCTACCCTATCAATGCCCCTCAATTTATGCATCTCACTTGTAACTCCCCACAGTCTCTTCGGCTCCAAGAAACAACACCAGTTTACTCAATCTTTCTTGATAACTAAAACTCTCGAGTCCAGGCGACATCCTGGTAGATCCCTGCACCTTTCCAGTGCAATCGCATTTCTCCTAGAATTAGAGAACTACATACAATACTCTGTAGCCTAGACAATGTTATTTACAGTTCCAGCGTAACTTCCCTGTTTTCAAACTCTGCCTCAGATATTAGAGGCATGTGTCCGAAATGCTACCTTAACCACTTGATCTCCTATCTTGCTGTCTGAAGGGACTGTGGTCATACACAAGATTCTTCTGAGCGATGCTTCCCAGGGTCCTACTGGTCATGTATCCCCTTGTCACCTTTGTTCTGTCTAAGTGCTACACCTGAGACTTAACCAAATTGAATTCTACTTGCCACTGATCAGTTCATCTGACTGACTGACTGCTACCTTCCTTATCTCACTTAACAGCCTGGGATGCGCTTCAGCTGTCCTTGGGGATTTATCAAATTTTAAGCCTGCTAGACAACTCAGACCCTCCTCTCTGTCTGTGCTAATTGATGTAATCATACCACAGCCCTTTCCCCGACCTTCATACCCATATCATCTCTCTCACTACTGAACACTGACACACAATATTCATTTAGAACCCCATGCTTGTCCTCTGGCTATGCATAATGAGCACTATCGATTAAAGCTTTAAACTACGTAGTGAAGTGGGTGGGGTCTGTTGGATGGAAAAGTATGGAAAAAGTTAGTCAGAAAGGAATCAGCAGAGGTTAAAGTTTCCAGATCTCTCAATAGGACGTTTGGAAAGGGTCAGGAATCTAACTTCAGATAAGGAGGCAACTAAGAAAACAGGGACAGTAAATACAAGACTTGATGTTGTTATATTTACATGCATGCAGTATATGAAACACTACCACCTGATGAAGGAGTGTCACTCCGAAAGCAAGTGTGTTTCCAATTAAAGCTGTTGGACTGTAACCTGGTGTTGTGATTTTTAAACTGGATTGAAATTGGCAATATCATGTTGTGGGTATCATCAACGTGCCTACAAAGGGATCAGAGCTGGGAACTAAATATCTAAGGATGCGTGTCTTATTGAAAGGACTGGCTGATAAGCAGGGGGCTGAGGTTCCCTCATTAATAAATGAAATATTTTGTGATTAGGAGTTGAAAGGTGTAGAATCTGTGTGGGTTGAGTTGAGGAACAATAAAGGAGTAAAGAACATGATGAGATTTGTGTACGACCTCCGAGCAGTGCTCAGGATGTGGGGCAGAGAATAAATCAAGAGATAGAGCAAGCATGTTAGAAAGGCAGTATTTCAATAATCATGGAAAACTACTACAATATGCAGATGGATTGTCCCAATCAGGTTGGTAGTGGTTCTCAAAAGGAACTCCTGGAATCCCTTGAGATGGTGTTTTTGGACTAGCTTGTGGTACAACCCACAAGGGAATAGCTAATTCTGGATTTAGTGATGTGTAATGAGGCAGATTTAATTAGAGCTGGAGGTGAAGGAACCCCTCGGGACTAGTGACCATAATGTGACAATCCACTCTGCATTTTGAGAGGGAGAAGCTGGAATCAGATGTGATGGCATTATGGTCGAGTAAAACTAACTACCAAGACATGAGGGAGGAGCTGGCCAGAGTTGATTGGAAGTGGAGAATCGCAGGGCAGACAGTGGAGCAGTGATGGAAGAAGACTCTGGGAGTAATTTGCAAGGCATAGTTGAACTTCATCCCAAGGAGGAAAAAACATCGTAAGACAAGAATGAGGCAATCCTGGATAACAAGGGAAGTTAGGAACCATATAAAAGCAAAGAAAATAGTGTGGTGGAGATTAATGGGAAGCCAAGAAGATTGGGTATCCAGCAAAGGATAACTTTTTTTTAAAGTTGAAGTAGGAGAGAGCTATCTAATTATATGAAAGATTATAGGAGTTTTTTTTATCTAAAAGGTGAAAGAGAGTTAAGAGTGGATACTGGAGCACTGAAAAATGAGGGTGGAGAAATAGTAATGGTGAACCAAGAAATGGCAGAGGAACTAAATAGGTACTTAGCATCAGTGTTCACATTGGAAGACACCAGCAACAGACCAGAAGTGAGATGAAGAGGAATTTCTTCAGCCAGAATATGGTGAATCCTCAGAGCTGCAGCCGGCTGTGGATGCCATGTCATTGAATGTATTTAAGACAGAAATAGGTCCTTGATTAATAAGGGGATCTAAGGTTACAGAGAGAAGGCGGGAGAATTGGATTCAAAAAGGTATCATAACATAGAACAGTATAGCACAGTACACGCCTTTCGGCTCTTGACGTTGTACCGACCTTTTATCCTATTTTTAAGATCTTGTGGCCTAAGTCTGATACTACATCTCTTAATCTTATGCTCCACGAACATATTATCACTGTGATCCTTAATGGGGCAGGAGAGGGATACCTCTTTTCCTAGTTATCATTTTACCTTTTAATGGACTTGTAAAATAACTGAGGCCTGTCCTTTGTTTTACTTGCTGTTATCCTTTCAGGCTCCCTTTTTGCTCTCATGATTTCCTTTTTAAGTTGCTCTTGCACATTTGGTACACCTCTTGGACGACTACTGTTTTGAGCCCTGAAATCTCCCATTTTCTTTGTCCAATTGATCATGGTGTGCAATTAGTTTGATTGGAAATCCGGAGTAGTCAGGAAAATTGGTCATGAGTAGGAGTAGTCTCTTGGTCCCTGAGGAGTTGTCTCATTGTAGTCTAAATACAAATGGGGGAAATAATGGAGACATTTAAGGAGGTCACAACAGTAGTCAGGGATGACTTTGTTCTGCTTATTGATTGGACAAATCAGATAATCAAGTGTAAAAGGGAAGACAAATTTGTATAGTACATTGCAAATCTGGCAATGTCATAAGGTCACTTTGAAAAGAGATCTTGTAGTTAAGCTTCCAGGGTATAGTAACCATAAAGGAGAAAGTGAGGACTGCAGATGCTGGAGATCAGAGCTGAAAATGTGTTGCTGGAAAAGCACAGCAGGTTAGGCAGCATCCAAGGAACAGGAGAATCGACGTTTTGGGCATAAGCCCTTCTTCAGGAAACATAACACAACATTGGCTTGCTCTCCATCAAACTTAATTTGCAATGTCCTGAATTTAAAGGTCATGTACAGAGGTATGAAGGAAGAGTTGCTGACCATGGGGGTAGGTGAGATGAGCAGAGACAGACGTTGAAGCAGATTTTTCATAATGCTCAGCAAAATTCCTTCTAGTCAAAAGGAAGGACTCAGTAAGAAGAATGACAATGGTGGTTAACAGCTGTAAAGAAGAGAATCCATTCAAAACTAAGACGTACAAATCAGTAAGAACTGGTAGGATTGGTAGCATTTTCAGAACTAGCACTAAACTAATGAGAGTGCGGGATGGAGATTTTGAATAAGGAAGTAAACTGGCATGCAATAGACAAACGACAAGAGTTTCTGTGGGTATATAAAAGGAAAAGAGCTCAAAGAGTAATGAGGGACCCTTGGAACTGCAACTAGGAAATAATGGGTAACATGGAAATAGCTTTTAATTTAAACTAATATTTTTTATTGGTCTTCACAGTGGACAACACTATAAACTTTTGAAGATAACAAATAGAGTTAATGGTTTCTAGCTGAGACACAGATTACTTAACAAACTGAAGGGGCTAAAGACAAGTCTGTTCATCTCGCATCTGTCATTAAGAAAATGCTAGAATCCATTTGAAAGAGGACAGTTGGAATGTCAGCATGGTTTTATGAAAGGGCAATCTTTTTTGACAAATTTGCTAGACATCTTTCAGGATAGAACAAGCAAAGTTAATAAAGGTGAAATGGTAATTAAGACGTATTTGGATTTCCAGAAGATGTTCAATAAAGGCCACCTTAAAGTTGGTTGCACAAAATAACAGTTCACAATATTGGGATAACGAACTAACGTAGACTGTGGATTGGTAACACACAGAAGGCAGTGATAGTCAGAGTCAAATCGCATAGAAACAGACTTTGTCCCACTTGTCAATGCTGACCAAGTTTTCCAAATTAAACTAGTCTCACTTGGCTGCGTTTGGCCCATATCCTTGTAAACATTTTCTATTCATGTACCTGTCCAAATATCTCTTAAATGTTGTAACTCTGCCTGCATCTACCACTACCTCTGGCAGTTTATTCCACATGCAAACCACTCTCTGGAAAAGTTGCCCCTTAGGTCCCTTTTAAATCTTTCTCCTGTCTCTTTAATTTTATGTTTGAACTCCCCTATTCTAAAGAAAAATCTTAGCTATTCATCTTATCTATTCCCCTCGTGATTTTGCAAACTCTTTATAAGGTCACCCCTCAACCTCCTACGCTCCAAATGATCGCAGCCTACCTAGCCTTTCCTTATAAACTCAAACCATCCAGTCCTGGTAAATCTTATCTGCATCCTCTCCAATTTAATAATATCCTTCCTGTGGCAGGGCAACCCTAACTGTACACTACGCAAAAAGAGACCATATCAACCTTAACATGACTTTCCGATTCCAAAACTCAGTGGTTTGTGCAATGAGAATAGTGGAGTCTACATTACGGCAAGTATTTGAAGAGGAGGTAGATTGATTCATGGAATTATTTCTTCACTTCACATTATGTGCAGGTGAAGAAAATTATTTGATCTGCTGCCATAAACCCAATGCTATCAGCACAATTACTAGAAAATGTTCAGGATTAAGATTAAACTTTGGAAGTCTAGAAAGAATGATGCTTCAAATTAAATGAAATTAATAGGGTATTGCCTTGATATAGTTTGCTGTTAACAGCTTGTATACCTAATACACAGCAAAACTTCAGTGCTGTAGCCAAAAAAAATGCAAATGCTGGAAATCTGAAACAGAGCATTGTGGTGCAAAGTTTAATTGTTTGGACAGTATCAGTGGGTAGAAGAACAAGGTAATGGTTCAGGTAAAACCCTTAACCTAGCAGGCTTCATTTTCCTTTCTCCATAGGTTTTCAGTATTTTCTGTCTTTTCAATCCTCAGCATCTGTTCTGATGCATGTTTGTATTTGGGCAGGGAGATAATTAGATATTGATTATCTTTCTAAATACTGTTCATAATCCTTAAATAATATCACAGACCTGATCAAATATCACAAGAATTTATATGTGTGAACCTTTGTTTCCCAGAGCACTGAAAGTTAGGATTGTTTTGTTCATGTTGAAGTCTTTGCTGCTTTGACCCAGGATCTGTTAAACACTTATCCATGTGAATTGTAGTGATCTATCAGCCTTGCTCTCGACATTGTATCTTTCTGTGTAGAAGTTTAACAAAATATTCAACTGTGATTTCAGTCATCTTGCAAGGCTTCAAATTGCTTGAGTTTGAAGGTTTGTGATGATCTGTAACTATTGCAACCCTTGTTGTCTGGATGGCTGGTTTGTATGCACCACTCTGCATCGCAATGTTGTTTCAAATTCTGCACTGGTCAAAGTTACCATGAAGCATTTTAATTCTCAACCTATCCTTTGCCTTGGGCATGGTGACACTTTGGTTAAACCATAACAGGTCGTCTCTCTCATGACGAAACTGTTCCTTTAACAAAGTTATGCAATCCTTTTTTTTCAAGAGGTTGTAAATGACAGACTCTGAAAAGTCTGGAGGTTGAAGGGTTTCAGGGCCAATTTGATAATAGCTGACAGATGCTCCCTCAAGCAGAAGGCTTTCAAGTTCCAAAAAAAAAACACTTGTCCAATGAAGGGGTGTGGCCAGTTCTCCCAACTCAGCTTTTCTGTTTATTTTTGAGCAGTAGTGCAAATATTGGTGGGCCCAGAAGCAGGTCCCGGCTGGTACTCTCTCTCTGACTTTTACAGTGTAAGAACTTGTTTGATTTTACCTTTTGTGCCAAGGGGTGGTGTTTGGGGGGATTATTGCAAGTATTTTGAACAGCATCATTAAGTTGGGATGATCTGTTGGGTTTTCAGATAGGATAAGTTATTCTGTATTCCGTTCTCTGTTCATGTTTCATTCAGTAATCTTCTAAATTAATTCTGTTTTGTTTAAAACTAAGTGGTTTGACCAGCTGATTCTCTCCTGGAATATCCACTTTACACCTGCTTAAATAGCAAAGTTAGGGTCTGGGCTACCTTCCTGACATGTTTTGAGAGATCTGGCCTGGTCCATAACACTCGAAAGAGAGCAGCACTATAGTCCAGAAGGAGTATGGTGACCTAATTCATAATTGCAGTACGTGATGTAATGTCTGTATGTTGTCTGTTATATATGGGCAATTTCTAATCTGACTTTAGTGTAATGTAAGGTCTGATTTTTATATACAGCAAACGTTTTATTAACTGGCACTCATGGGAACAGGAGTGTGCTGGTTGATCAATTATTCCAGTTTGTCATCCTGTTCCCCCTTCAGTCAAAGCAAAACATAGGTGACACTGTAGTTTTACCTTTTCTTTATTCCAGGCCCTAGAGAGAGAGAGAGAGAGATCGAGATCGCCCATGTGCGCAGGGACATGGGTTTCCGATCTTCTCTTGAACAAGAGTTTCTTCATGAACTATATAGTTCTGGGACAACACATCTATCCTGGGACAGGCTGAGCAAAGACATGTCAGAGAATTCCTAGGGGCCAGGCACTCCAACCACAACACCATAAACAAACATATAGATCTAGATACTATCTATCAACCCCTCAGAAAATGAACAGGAAATGACATCACCACAAACCCCAGGAACCCCATCCAGGAGAAAGATATAAATAGAAAGGAGGAGACAACAGCTTCGCTTCACTTGGAGGTCACCACTGATGATGTTACCTAGCCAGGTAATGAAACACCTGTATATCAAACCTACAGCTCAGCGAGCAAACTTACCCCCTAAACCACAACCTGAGCTACAAACCTTGCAAAAGGTCCAGGAAATAGCTGATGACATTTAATGTGAGCAAATGTGAGATCTTGCACTCTAGGGGGGTGAAAAAAAATACAGGCATGGACTATTTAGTAAGCAAAGTTTGGGAGAAGATTTGTAGCTCGTGTGCTCGTTGTTGTGGTTCTATTCGCCGAGCTGGGAATTTTTGTTGCAAACATTTTGTCCCCTTTCTAGGTGACATCCTCAGTGCTTGGGAGCCTCCTGTAAAGCGCTTCTGTCATGTTTCCTCCGGCATTTATAGTAACTTGTCTCTGCCGCTTCCGGTTGTCAGTTGCTGTCCGCTGCAGTGACCGGTATATTGGGTCCAGGTCGATGTGCACTGAGGATGTCACCTAGAAAGGGGATGAAACGTTTGCAACAAAACCTCCCAGCTTGGCGAACAAAACCACAACAACAAGCACCCGAGCTACAAATCTTCTCCCAAACTTTGAACACCTACGGGCGAGAGATGCTAAGACAAGCCAGGAAATGGGAATCCTGTGCCAACCGCCTAAGCGCCACATACGAACAACTCCGGTTCCTGCATGAATGCTGAAAGAATCGAATCCTTCCACCATGTGTCAGATACAGACCACCAGTCAACAATCCACAAGCCACAGCCAGACAGAACGGACTCAGGATGATCCAGGTAATGATTACAGACGCTCACAACAGACTTCACGAATACAGACAAGAAATTGCGTGCCAAAAATAGCTAATTTCAAAAACAACCAATCAGGAATGGACCCGGACCATAGAACAGGCTATCACCATAGTACAGAACAGGACCCCACGGCACTAAAAGAAAAAATGGCCAAACTAACACACAACAAAGAGGACACTACAACACACACCTGGGTTAGAAACCTCTCCCACAGACAGCTCTCAGACACGGAAAGAACAACACTGGCCAAGGCACTCAACTACAACCACAGGGACGCTAAGACAGCAGACTTCCCAGCAGCACTAGAATGCATACTCGGGAACAATGGATTGACAGAAGAGTCACAACAAACAGTGAGACAAAGTATCATACCTATGATAATAAGGAAAAGACAAACACATAACCTCAACACCAAGGAGAGGGAAGCACTAAAATCACTAAGAAATGATAAGAACATAATCATGCTACCAACAGACAAAGGCAGAATGACGGTCATACTGGACAAAGCAGACTGCATCCAAAAGGCACAACAACTACTTGCAGATACCAGCACCTACCAAAAGAGGGAGTCTGACCCCACTCCACAGCTCCCCAATAGTATAAACAACACACTGAGGAATCTACAAAAAAACGGCCAGATAACCAGGTCTGACCTACAAAGAATGAAACCTGAAAGCAGCAACACCCCCAGATTCTGAGGAGAAAGTGAGGTCTGCAGATGCTGGAGTATCAGAGCTGAAAATGTGTTGCTAGAAAAGCGCAGCAGATCAGGCAGCATCCAAGGAACAGGAAATTTGACGTTTTGTGCATAAGCCCGTCATCATCCTGAATGCTGCCTGAATGTTCCTTGGATGCTGCCTGACCTGCTGCGCTTTTCCAGCAACACATTTTCACCCCAGATTCTATGGGCTACCTAAAGTACACAAACCAGACATCCCATTCAGACCCATAGTATCACTACCAGGAACACCATCACACAAACTGGCGAAAGAGCTACAGCAGAAACTGAAACACCTGATCAGCGGATCCAGACACTCTATACAGTCAGCACAAGAATTCTTGGACGTCATCAGAAATATGATTACAAAGGTATCGTCCACATATCTGACCCAGAGTTTGGGTTGTACTTGCAGTAAGACTTTGTTCTACCCTTCGCATTACTGCTTCTGCTATGAGTCCAGAGATCGGTGAGCCCATGGGTGTCACGGTGGCACAGTGGTTAGCACTGCTGCCTCACAGCGCCTGAGACCCGGGTTCAATTCCCGACTCAGGCGACAGACTGTGTGGAGTTTGCACGTTATCCCCGTGTCTGCGTGGGTTTCCTCCGGGTGCTCCGGTTTCCTCCCACAGTCCAAAGATGTGCGGGTCAGGTGAATTGGCCATGCTAAATTGTCCGTAGTGTTAGGTAAGGGGTAAATGTAGGGGTATGGGTGGATTGCGCTTCGGCGGGTCGGTGTGGACTTGTTGGGCCGAAGAGCCTGTTTCCACACTGTAAGTCTAATCTAATCTAATCTAATCTAATATATACATAGACAAGGAAGAAACCATGGTCTCATTCTATGTAACGGCACTGTTCACCTCTATCGACAAAGGCCTAGCCAGAGAAACAATATCCAACCTGCTGGATATACAGAACAGACAACAGGACGATGAACCTATTAACAAAGACTGCATACTTAAACTACTGGACCTGTGCCTCACAACACACTTCACATTCAACAACCAGATATACGAACAAATCAACGGGACACCCATGGGCTCACCGATCTCTGGACTCAGCAGAAGCAGTAATGCGAAGGCTAGAACAAAGTCTTACTGCAAGTACAACCCAAACTCTGGGTCAGATATGTGGATGATACCTTCGTAATAATTAAAAACACAGAAAAAGAGAACACACACCGGATCATCAACGCCACACTCGCAGGAATCCAATTCACAAGAGAGGAAGAAAAGGACAACCAACTCCCATTCCTAGATGTGATGGTACAGAGAACACCGAATGGAGAATTCAGCACGAAGGTATACAGGAAAGCCACACACACAGACCAAGTCCTGAACTACGAAAGCAACCACCCCAACACACACAAACGAAGTTGCATCAGGACACTGTTCAGAAGGGCCACAACACACTGCAGTACACCAGAACTGCGAAACGAGGAAGAACACTTATACAATGTATTCACCAAAAACAGATACCCATGTAATTTCATCAACAGATGCCTAAGGGAAAGACAACGGAACGAGGAAATGCCCCAACCCAAAGGACTAGCCACACTACCATACATCAAAAACATTTCCAAACTGACAGCCAGGCTGCTGCGACCCCTAGGACTCAACAGTACACAAACCAACAGCCACTCTCAGACAACAACTCACCAGGACAAAGGACCCGATACCCAGCATGGCAAAACCAACGTAGTGTACAAAATCCCATGCAAGGACTGCACAAAACACTACATAGAACAAACAGGAAGATAGCTAACAATCCGCATCCACGAACACCAACTAGCCACAAAACGACATGACCAGCTATCCTTAGTAGCCACACACGACAAACAACATGAATTCGATTGGGACAACACTACTATTATAGGGCAGGCCAAACAGAGAACATCCAGGGAATTCCTAGAGGCATGGCACTCATCCACTGATTCTATCAACAAACACATCGACCTGGACCCAATATACCGGCCACTGCAGCGGACAGCAACTGACAACCGGAAGCGGCAGAGACAAGCCACTATAAATGCCGGAGGAAGCATCACAGAAGCGCTTCACAGGAGGCTCCCAAGCACTGAGGATGTCACCTAGAAAGGGGACGAAACGTTTGCAACAAAAACTCCCAGCTCGGCAAACAGAACCACAACAACTATTTAGTAAGCGGTGAGAAAATTCATAAAGCCAAAGTACAAAGGGATTTCGGAGTACAAGTCCAGGTTTCTCTAAAAGTTAACTTGCAGTCTGAGTCAGTGATTCAGAAAGTGCATATAATGTTATCATTTATCTCAAGATGGTTGGAATATAAAAGCAGCAATGTGTGCTTCTGAGTCTTTTATAAAGATCAAGTTAGGCCCCATTTAGAATACCATGTCCAAATCTGGGCCCCACGCCTCAGGAAGGACCTACTGGCATTGGAACATGTCCAGCGGAGATTCACCTGAATGATTGATTCTGGAATGGGAGGCTTAACATACGATGAACGGCTGAGGATCCTGAGATTGTATTCACTAGAGTTTAGAAGGTTGAGGTGAGATGTAGTAGAAACTTAAGATCATGCATGCCTTTAGGAAGAATGGACGCTGGGAAGTTGTTTCCATTCGGTGGGGGAGAACAGGACCCATAGGTACAGCCTTAGAAGTAGAGGGGCTAAATTTAGAATGGAAATGAGACTTTCTTCAGCCAGAGTGGTGGACCTGTGGAATCCACTGTCATGGAGCACAGTGGAAGCCGGGATGTTAAATGTCTTTAAGGCAGAGATTGATAAATTCTTGATTTTGCGAGGAATTAAGAGCTATGGGAAGAGTGCGGGTAAGTGGAGTTGAAATGTCTTTCAACCGTGATTAGATGACAGTGGACTTGATGGGTCGAATAGCCTTATTTCCACTCCTATGTCTTATGGTCTAATACCTTGTTAGCATGGACATGTTGGACTGAAGGGACAAGTTCTGTTCTGTACATCTGACTCTAAGATCAGCCATGACATGTTAAGTGGCAGAGCTGGCTCAAAGGCTGAACTACCTACTCCTGTTCTTAGTTCCTAGATCCAATTTATTTTAGAGTTGATATTTTGAACACAATGGCATGTGGATTTTCGTGTGTGAGGGGATTTAATGCTCAGCTTGTTTAGTATTTCTGGAGTTGGGATCTCTTAAATTAATGTGAGAGATGGTGCCTTGAGGATAAAATGGAAATTTGTTTGCATTGTGAGAGTTTTACAAGTGGACGAAGTCAATATTTAAGGGCATTAATTTGCTTTCAATTTAGAAGAATCGGGAACCTTTTTCCCCACCTTTGGAAAAATCCATAACTTTATAGAGCTTTTTCTTCTTGAAGGTCATAGTTGAAGTTAGTTTTTGAAATAGCTCCTTTCCCTTGGAGAAACTAGTTCATAAAAGTAAGAAAATTGCTTAACTTTATTAAGCTTTTATTTTGAAATTTCCATACTTGAAATGTTTGGTTAGAAACCTGAGGGGCTATTAAAAGCTAAGCAATTTTAAAATCAGTTGTGTGGTAATGAAGGAAGAAGCTACAAAACTCAAGTTAGGGAATTGAAACTACAGTAAAATTAAAACCTAAACATGTGGTAGAGAATTGAGTTCTCTTAGGTTTTGGGTAATGTAAAATGGTGCTGTTTGAATAGACAGGATTTGTATTTTGAATGTTTCAAAATTTTTCCAATTGTTATATGTAAACTGCTTGGTTCAGTTGTTTCTTGCTTTTATGTAATAAGGTTGTCTGTCTGTTTTATGGCAAAAACCATTTCTGTAGCATTCTATGCTTGTGTTTGTGAAAGACCACTTTATTAAATAACAAAAACAAGCCAGGTTTCAGCCTGGAATCCAACTTGTACAGAAATAACAGCTGGAAGCACAAAACTAGAAATGGTGTTTTATTGCTATGTAGTTATCTGACCGTGTCTTCTGATGCTGCCATTTGCATTCATTTTGTGAAATGCACTTTGCAAGAGTAGATCTGTACGTAACTATTCCTGATTATTTCAGTGTTGGTTGACATTCGCTCCAATTGCGGACCAGACAGCTCGGTATTTCCATATTTCCATGGATCAAGTCAATTGGCTATCGATGATCTACCTCATTGTTGGTGTTCCCTTTGGTTTTTGGACAACGTGGATACTAGACATGCTTGGACTTAAAACGTCGGTAAGTTTTATATTATCTCTTTGTCTCTCTGATTTACTGACATAGCTAGGTGTGGAGCAACTTTGATAGCTGTTTTCTTCAGTTAAATACAGTGATAAACAAGTCCTACTCACCTCTCCAGAGTTTACCCTGCTCAATCCCTTTGGATTGTTTGTTTGTTTTACTGTTTACATAACTTTTGGTGGTCAAACTTGTTGCTTTGGAATATACCACAGGGATTCTGCATTTTCTTAGACTACAACTGATCACACTTTCTAAGAGTTTTGAGCTCTGAGCAAAGCATTCAAACAATATTTAGTTGGTTGCATTTCAGTAATTTGTATTAATGTATAGTGAGTTAATCTGATCCACTTCCTACCATTAAAACTCTTTGGGCCAAAATTTTGCACACCACTCTAAGGAACAGGAAAGAATTGGACAAAGGATTAAACAGTCCAGAAATTCAAAATAATCAACTGACTAGAAATAAGACAATTAATGCCAATGATGGTGTGAATTGAGGTTGGTTACTGGATCTACATTTCACCTTCAGTTATGTCATACAATTTGAAAGTTCTTTTGAATAGCTATTCCCTTAGTTGGAGGCCACTCTTTGCACTGGCATGTGATGATCCACATGTTCAATCCTTCTAGTTGGCCTGAAAGTCTGTATGTTGATTTGAATGAGCAACAATTTTTAAAAAATTTGATGTCTATGACTGTATGGTAGAAGAGCATAGGGATGCCGATGCCCAATTAATTTCAAATGTGTTTCCTAACAAAAGCGAAATTGCAGGTGTGAGTCCTCTGTTAGAAATGGATGGCGCTTATACACAAATGCTGCTCGAGTAAAGTTAATGTTAAAACATGAATTCTATTGAGCTATATGATCATTATATAGTTCCTGAATACTACTGATGAAGTGTAATTTATTTCCATTAAGCCAGTTTGCTTTCAATGATGCAAGATTATTTCCATGGATGATCAGCGCTTGTAAAGATGACTGAATTTATTCTTGACAACATAATTTGAGCAAGCAGGGATTGAAAACTCTGATATCTGTAGATGTGCCCAAAATAGTGGAAAAGTATTCCACTGCATATACACAGAAGTACCAACTGACCACCATCTAATCATTTAGTAATCCCTCTTATTTTTTGTGTGTAGCTGATTCTGAGCTCATGGCTGAACTTGGCTGGTTGTGCCATGCAACTCTTAAGTGTTGCTGACTTCATACCTCAACAAAGCTGGAAATTTCCTCTCCTGATGGTGGGCCAGACTCTTGGTGCTTTGGCACAACCTTTGGTTCTGTTTTCTCCAACAAAATTGGCTGCTATTTGGTTTCCTGAACAACAGAGAGCAACAGCAAACATGATTTCATCAATGGGTGAGTTTGGCATAGAACGTATGTGATATACCTTTCAAAACAAATTAGTGACTTTTCATTTGGATTTAGCCAGCCATCTGGGTAAACACCTAACTACCATTATGAGTTTGCAAAAGACATGCAGAATGTGTTGAAGTGATCCTTCTTCACCCTCAAAATGTGAACTCTGCTTTTTCTTAACAAATGATTCCAGACCTGCTGAGTTTCTCTAGCAATTTCAGTTTTTGTTTGAGATCTGCATCTGCTGTTTGTTGTTTACTATAGCATGTTTTGATGGACTGGTCAAGCCAAAGAATGCAAGAACAGGGAAAGTTTGGTGAATGTATGAAACACAAATTAGGCTTCAATTAGAGTATTGAGAACCGTTTATCACACCAAATTTTAAGAGTTGAAACCTATTAGGGTTGTATAATTTAAATCGAGCCCTGCTACTCCCATGTATGTGCCAGATGTTAAAGTTTTTTCATAATATGCTTGGTAGCCCGATTTGACCTGATTTTCAGCCATGGCTCAGTCATTAAAACCGTAGGGATGTACAGCATGAAAACAGACCCTTCAGTCCAACTTGTCCATGCCAACCAGCTATCCTAACCAAATCCCGTCCTATTTGAAAGCTCTTGGCTCATATCCCTCTAAATTCTTCCTATTCATATACTCCTCTCTCGAAGAGTTTAAAAAATCATGAGGGGCACGGATAGGGTGAGCAGCCAAGGTCTTTTCCCCAGGATAGAGGAATCCAAAATTAGAGGGTAGAGATTTAAAGGGGATCTGAACAATGACTTTTTCAAACAGGGGATGGTGTGTATATGGAGCAAGTTGCTCGAGGAAGTAGTGGAGGCGAGTACAAATACGACATTTAAAAAGCATCTGGATGGGTACAAGGAGGGATTTAGAGCTTTATGAGCCAAATGCTGGTAAATGGGAGTTGTGGACCCAAGGATTTATTTCCGTGATGTGTAACTCTGACTCTACAAAATGTAACGCTACAGTTGCTACATCATAATTGAATTTTGTTTCTTATCTGACTATCTAGCCAATCCATTGGGTATTCTCTTCGCCAATATCCTTTCTCCAATGTTGGTGAAGAAGCCATCTTCAATGCCAGTATTGGTAAGCGCACACAAAAATCTTGGTCATGTTGATCATCCAAATTATAATTTAGAATGCTCCTAGCATGTTCCAGAGAGAATGTATTCTGAATGAAGTTCTTTTTGGTTTTCAGATGATAGTGTACGCCGTGCCCGCAGCAATTGCTTGTCTTCTGACGAGTATTGGAATTCGTAATAAGGTACCGCCAACACCTCCGTCTGCTGGTGCAGCCAACTCTACCTCAGAACCTTTTTTTAGAGGAGTGAAGATGGTAAGTAGTAATAACTAGAGTTTCATTTGAATATTTCTTAATGCTCCAGCCTTGAACTAAAAATGCTGAATGTGCATTTATTTTAATTACATAGATTGAGAGGAAGCAAATTGTAAAATTATAATAAACTGAAGTGAAGATAAACTGATTCTGAAGTTCCTTTAAACTAAATGTACATTTTATGCTTGAGGTTCTTTATCTTGTATTCCATGCCATTTCAATTCCCACTTCCCACCCCATTCATCAGTCGCAGTATATGCTCCAATCTTGTATGAAATTCCTCTGCAAAATACCCTTCCATTGTTTTTCTTTACTTCACTGTTCAACAGCATAAGCCCATCACCCAACTGGATGAAATACAAAACTTTCTAGTAATCGCATGCTTAAGTTTTGAATGCTGAAGTCCCTGAATTGGATGACTTCTATGACTGCTTAGATCTTTATTCTATAAACAGGAAATCCAAGAAACACTCAACAATTCATGCAATATTAATAAGTAAAACAGATGTTAGAGCATCAGCTCAGTAACCTTGACACTACAACATTTTATGGTTGTGCTGTCTAATCTGAGTATTCGCGGAGTTCTCAGTTTGTATTTTAGATTTTGACATCTGTATTTTATCTTTTGCATCAATGAAAATGTAATTGTTCCATCACTTGGGAAACATTTTGAGGATGGCAGCAGTCCCATCCTTCTGGACAATTGGTTGTCCTGGTGGTCAATTCTGTTCAGCATCACCTGATAAGTCCCACACTGGCATAATTTATTCTCCCTCATCTTGCAGATGAAGATCTTTGGCTGCGAAGTATGTGGTTCACTGGCCACTGTTTTCTCTGGGCTTTTGGCCAGCTGACCTGCTTATAGAAATAAGCTTCCAATGCCCTTCCAGTCTGTCAAACTACAGAGGCTTTCATCAGTGACTTTTGCTCTATCATCAATGTCCACAATCTGCCTATCTCCTGAGGTAGTGACCCTGTGGCTGGTTCACCATACAGAAGGTCTTTTGCGTGGCAGCCATTATCCATCTGATGAACGTGGTTATGCCAGAGCGGACATTGTTTGTTAGTAATTAATGTTTGCTGATGAGATCAATACATGCTTGAAAACTCAATTGATGACCTTCTCCTACTAAGATCTAACTTGGATATGACTCGGGCAACAAATATGGAAACCAGTGAGCCTTTCCTTCAGTTTAACGTGTTGTCTTGCAGTTTGGTGTTCTCAGTCAGGTTGCTGTTGTTCCACACACTGGCTGACCAGAATTTATTGCAAGTAGCTAACTGAGAATGTATTATTGGGCTGGCTTCTTGATCCACTATGGTCCCCACGTATGTAACAACATCCACAGTGATGTCAGGAAGTTCCAGGATTTTGATCTGACAATGAAAGAACAACAATGTATTTCCAAGTCAGGATAAGAAGTGGCTAAGAAGTGAACTTGCAGGTAGCCTTCCCATATTTCTGCTGCGGTTGTCTTTCTAGCTGGTTGAGGTTGCATGTTTGTAAGATGCTGTCAGAGGAGTCCTGATGAAATACTGACATGCATCATGCAGATGGTATATACTGCCACTGTGTTGATGGTTTGATATTTTTTAAGGTGTTGGACAGGTTATATCAACCAGGCTGGTTCAAAAGTAGCTTAAATGTGTCGGAACTGCATTCCTCAACAATTGGAGAGGCTTCCTTCACATTCCTAACCCATGCCTTGTTGAAGGTGGCCAGATTTTGGGTAGGTAAGAATTTTAAATCCTTATGACTATCCATCAAGGAAATAACCAGTGCTGGGCTGGTGATTGGTGATATAGTCGTACAGGAAAATGTTTGTGATAGATCCAGTTCAGTTTTGGTCACTGCTAAGCTGCAGGATATTGATTGTGGGAATTCCGTGATGCAATTTAGTCATGGGAAGATGATTAGATTCTTGCTTGTCAGTGATCATCATTGCTTGGCAGTTGTCTGGCACAGTCAAAGTGTGGCGTTGGAAAAGCACAGCAGGTCAAGCAACATCCGAGGAGCAGGAGAGTTGACAGTTTGGGTATAAGCCCTTCATCTGGAATGTGGTGAGGGGGCCCCGAGGGGGCTGAGAGATAAATGGGAGGGGATTAGAGGAAGGTAGCTTGGAAGGTGATAGGTAGATGAAGTGGAGGGTGATGGTAATAGGTTGGAGTGGATAGATGAGAAGGAAGATGGACAGGTAGGACATCAAGAGGGCAGTGCCAAATTGGAAGGTTGGATCTGGGATAAGGTGGGGGGAGAGGAAATGAGGAAACTGGTGAAATTGATGTTGATCCCGTGTGGTTGGAGGGTCCCAGGGTAGAAGATGAGGTTCGGGTGGTAAGGGTTTGGCGGTGGAGGCGGCCTAGGACTTGCATGTGCTCAGTGGGGTGGGAGGGGGAGTTGAAGTGTTTGGCCACAGGATGGTGGGGTTGTTGAGTGCATGTGCCCTGGAGATGTTCCCTAAACAGTTCTGCCATGTGGGTGCAGTCTTGATGCCTCTCGCAGTGGCAAGGGAAAGTGCTGGCGTGGGTTGGTGGAGACGTGGACCTAACAAGGAAATGGTCTCTGCAGAATGCTGATAGGGGTAGGAACAGAAATGTGTCTGGTGGTGGGGGTCTGACTGTAGCTGGCAGAAATGGCAGAGGATGATACGATGTATCTGGAGATTGGTGGGATGGAAGGTGAGGACCCGGTGGGGGGGGGTGTTCTGTTGTTGTGGTTGGAGGGATGGGGCTCAAGGGTGGAGGTGCGGGACATGGAGGAAATGTGCTGGAGGGCATTGTTGAGCATGTGGGAAAGCAAGTTGTGGTCCTTGAAGTAGGAGACCATCTGGACTGTTGTGGAGTGGAATTGCTACTCCTGGGAGCAGATGCCGAGGAGGAATTGGGAGTAAGGGATAGATTTTTTTATAGGGGTGGGTGGAGGAGTTGTCATCCAGGTAGCTGTGATTAGTCAGTGGGTTTGAAGTAGTTGGCTGTGTTGAGTCAGTCGCTGGAAAGGGAGTGAGAAAGAAAGATGGTCCATGTGAATGCTGAGGTACAAGGTGTTTGTGAAGTTTGATGAACCTCACCCCTCCACCTCAACAAGGATAGAGCCCCCTTGGTCCTCACCTTCCACCCCGCCAACCTCCAGACACAACGCATCATCCTCCATTTTTTTTTTGCCACATACGGTCTGACCCCACTGCCAGTGATATATTTCCTTCCCCATCCCTATCAGCATTCTGCAGAAACCATTCCCTTTGTGACTCCCTTGTTAGGTCCATGCCTTCGACTAACCCACCCCAGCATCATCCCTTGCCACCACAAGAGGTGTAAAACCTGCACCCACACCCCTGCCCCTGCCCCTCCCCCACCCAATCTGAGGCCCTAAAGGATGCTTCCACATCAGACAGAGATTTTCCTGCACATCCAAACACTTCGGCTACTGTATCTATTGCTCTCGAAGTGGTCTCTTTTACACTGGGGAGACGAGACCCCAGCTTGCAGAACAGTTCAAGGAATAATTCTGGGACGTGCACCCAACAACCCCATTACCCTTTGGCCAACCACTTCAACTCCGCCAAGGATGTGCAAGTCCTGGGCTGCCACCACCGCCAAATCCTTACCACCTAAAGCCTGGAGGAAGAATGCCTCAGCATCCACCTTGGGACTGTCCAGCCACATAGGATCAATGTGCATTTCACCGGTTTCCTCATTCCCCTACCCCCCCCCCCCCCCCCCCACACTCTCTCTCACACACTCTCTCTCACACACTCTCTCTCTCTCTCTCACACACTCTCTCTCTCACACACTCTCTCTCTCACACACTCTCTCTCTCACACACTCTCTCTCTCACACACTCACTCTCTCTCTCTCACACACTCACTCTCTCTCTCTCACACACTCACTCTCTCTCTCTCACACACTCACTCTCTCTCTCTCACACACTCACTCTCTCTCTCTCTCACACTCTCTCTCTCTCTCTCACACTCTCTCTCTCACACACTCTCTCTCTCTCTCTCACACACTCTCTCTCTCTCTCTCTCACACACTCTCTCTCTCTCTCTCTCTCTCTCTCACACTCTCTCTCTCTCTCTCTCTCTCTCTCTCTCTCTCTCTCTCTCACACTCTCTCTCTCTCTCTCACACTCTCTCTCTCTCTCTCTCTCTCTCTCTCACACTCTCTCTCTCTCTCTCTCTCTCACACTCTCTCTCTCTCTCTCTCTCTCTCTCTCTCTCTCTCTCTCACACTCTCTCTCTCTCTCTCACACTCTCTCTCTCTCTCTCACACTCTCTCTCTCTCTCTCTCTCTCTCTCTCTCTCTCTCTCTCTCTCTCTCTCTCTCTCTCTCACTCTCTCTCTCTCTCTCTCTCTCACACTCTCTCTCTCTCTCTCTCTCACACTCTCTCTCTCTCTCACACACTCTCTCTCTCTCTCTCACACTCTCTCACACACTCTCTCTCTCACACACTCACACAATCATATTCCTAATCCAACTCTGCACCGCCCTGTTGAATTGTCCTACCTGTCCGTCTTCCTTCCCACCTCTCCACTTCTCCTCTGCTGCTCTATCACTGTCACCCTACACCTTCATTTACCTATCGCCTTCCAAGCTACCTTCTCCCTAGCCCCTACCCCACCCATTTTTATCCCTAAGCCCCCTTAGGGGCGAGCATGTACACGCACTGTCCTGCTCCTCGGATGCTGCCTGACCGCCTGTGCTTTTCCAGCGCAACACTTTTTGACTCTGAGGACTGCAGATGCTGGAGATCAGCGACTACTTGTCTAGCACAAATGACATTTGTCAACCCAACCTAGATAATCTTCACATGTTGCTACACCTGGATGTGGATACTCCTTCAGTATCTGAAGAGAGACAAATGGTACTGAATGCTGCGATCATCAACAAATAACTCCACTTCTGACCTTAAGATCTTTTGAAGCTGACACTAGTTGTGTCTAAGACTTTATGCTGAGGAACGTCTGCATTGCTATCATGGAGCTGAGATGATAACATCCAACAGCTGCAACAATTTTCTGTTATGTGAGGTATGACTGCAACCAGCATAAAGCAACAACCCCCCCCCCCCCAACTGTTTTGTCTAGGCTTCTGTATACTCTACAAGCCGGCAGTGAAATAGGACGCTTCAGGCAGCGCTCAGCTGCTTTGTCTGTTTCTTTTTCTTTTAATATGTCTGTTAGTGTGTGTTCTCCTCTTTCCTTCACTCCCAGCCTCAGCATGGACCCAGTGAGCGGGGGGGGTGTCCTCTTGGCTCGGCCCAACCCAGCCTGTGGCAGCGTCTCAACTGAGCACGGCAATGTCTTAGTCTGGTCTCTAAACCCGGGGTGTGAGAGGGTCCTGCCTGGGCATGTTCCGGAGGCAGGAGGAGATTGGGCAGGAGGCAGCTTTAGCAGCAGCGATGGTATCGTGGTCCAGAGCAGGAAGAGTGAGCAGTGAGGGAACTACCCTGGTACCAGTGGTGACATCGAGAACTGACAGCTGTGGCCTCCTGGAGAGCAAGCTAAGCAGAGGATCCAGTTTGTTGAACTTTCAGCTTTATTTCTTTATTTTTCCACTTATTCTATGAAGATAATGATTAAACTTTTAAACTTTATTTCTTTGACTACTTTTGTACCTTGTGAGGTGACATTACACACTTTTCATTGTGTTTTCTGTACTTGAAACCATGTGACAATAGAATCCAAATCTAAAATGCTGCCTTGCTGTCAAGGTAAGTCATTCTTGCTTCGCTTCTGTAGTACTGCTGTTTTGTCCATGTTTGGACCAAGGCTGTAATGAGGTCCAGAGCTGAGTGACTGGTTGAATTTAAATTGAATGTCAGTGAGCAAGTTATTGTTGAGTGTCTCTTGATGATCACAAGTACATTGATAGGCTGGTGATTTGCTTGTTTGGATTTGTCCAGCTTTTTGTGAACTTGGGCGTTTTTCCACATTTGTAGGTTCAGTTTGCAGGTATTGTGGAGTGTAGATATCTGAAGCATTCAATAAACTTAGTGTCACATTGTCAGTACTGACAAGATGGTATGTTAACATACTGGATCATAACGTTTGTCTTTTGGATTCTGATAGTCAAAACAAACTCCTCTTACAGGTGTGAGAGTGCCTGTCCACTTGTTATTGCAGGTGTTCCTCAGTGTGGAATATTATTGCGGCATCATCGATGTTGAGCAGCTCTGCTGAGCACTTGGCACACCTTTTGGTTTGGATCTCAGATGAGCAAGGCTGAATAGCTTTCCATCAGTTCTGGAATGTGAGTAGACACCCTCTGCACTGAGGCAAACAGACTGCCAGTTCTGCAACACAGCCCGCAGATCTGAGTTCCCACGTTGCCCTGTCATAGCTGAACTTAATGTATTTTCATGGAAAGAGTAGGTCATGTTGAACAGCTTCAGTGGGCAGCTAATTTACTCCAGCAACTTACATAGTTGAATGTCTTGGTGAGATTGCTGAAGGCAATATCTCAAGGTCTCCTTTGTTTCTCTTGCAGTTGCTCTTAATTGTAAATATTCCAGTTCTAAAACCACTCAGATTTGGGGTAGATGCATCTAGCCAGGATTTGCAATCTGATGAGCAGCATGGGCAAGTAAGTTTCCCTCAATGCTCAACAGAGCTTGCCTTATTGCAGTTATTGTGGTTACCTTTGTCCATTTACAAGGTTACAATCTTCATATCAGCAAATTCTGAGGAATTGCCTCCTCCCTCAATTAGAGATGCAGACGTTTGTGTGTGAGCTGCAAGAGGGTGCTGGATTTCTGTTTTGAGTTTGTTACATCATCACTGGGAGCTTTGTCCACGGCAAACAAATCACCAGAATTCCTAAACAGTTCCACTATTGGGTTAATATTCAGCTGCGCAATAACGGGCTGGCTTTCTATGGTGTCTAGAGATTGTGTAGTGACATTAGCCTTCCTGGAATATAGCTTATGGTCATTTTTCACCCAAGTCTACAACTGGTTTTTACTGTTAATAATAATTTCCCCTGCCTTAGTTTTTGAGGCAGACAGGCAGGAGGTTGGAAGAACACAGCAAGCCAGGCAGCATCAGCAGGTGGAGAAATCGCTGTTTCCAGTGCAACACTTCTTCAGGACTAGGGGTGGGTGGAGGAGGAGCTGCAGGTAAAGGGGCTGGCAGGGTAGGGTGGCAAAGTGGGGTTAGGTGAAGACTAGCAGGAGTACGACCTTGTTGGTCAATGGGAGGAATGAATCAGGTTGGTGGAAGGGAGGTACAGGGCTGGGAAGTGAATCGGGGATGGGAAGGAAAGTTATTTGAAATTGGAGAGCTGTATTGAGTCCTCTGGGCTGTAGGCTGCCCATGTGAAGATGAGAAGGTGTTCCTCCAATTTGCGGTTTGGTTTGTTGTGGCAATGGAGGAGGCCGAGGATGGTCATGCCTGAAAGGGAGTGGGAACGGGATTTAAAATGGGTGGTGACTGGGAGGTCCGGTCAGCCCCGTGAGTCTGGCTGAGATGCTCTACAAACCGCTCCCTAAGTTTTTGTTTGGTCTCCCTTTGTAGAGAAGATCACATCGGTGCACCTGATGAAGTAAACTAAGTCGGGCAAGAGGCAAGTGAACCTCTATCACCTGGAAGGACTGTTTGGGTCATGATTAGAGGTGAAGAGGGTGGTGTACCAGCAGGTTTTGCATCTTATGTGGTTGCAGGAGATAGTGCAGGGTTTTGCTGGGGGGGGGGGGAGCTGCTGGATTGGTGGGAGTGTGGCACAAACCAAGGATTGGCAAAGGGAACAGTCCTTGCGGAAGTTGGTGAGGACTGGGGAGGGGAAAATGTTCTGGGGTGGGGGGGAGGGGCATCTGCGTGAAGTTGGTGGATGATGCATTAGATATGGAGACTGATGGGATGGTAGGGAGGCAAGGGGGACTCAGTCTTTATCGCATTTGGAGAGGGGAGTTAGAGCAGTGGTTTAGGGAATGGAGGTGGTACGGTGAAGGGCTGTCTGGATGGGTTAGAGTTCTTTACTGATTAACTTGCTGCCTTTTGATCCCTTTGTGTCCCTGTGTTGAAGGACAGCTGAATTTTCTCGCAAAATTGTATCTATTATCAGTGTACTGACTTGCAGTCTTTTGGATTTTTATATTGAGTGGATCCTAGTGCATTCAGAGCTTTAGCGCTTGGATCTCACTTGTAACTGTTGAGGGGATCACTTGGCTTTGATGACAGATTCCACAGTGAAGTAAGCCTTGAATGAGTCAGCATTTTTCTGCTCTTGTTGAGGGTCTTATTTACACTGTCACTGCATCCCACTGGAAGTTAGACTAGGCCTGCAACAATATCAGTTTGTGAGAGTTGATGAGTGGATTGAGTTTGACTGAAATGAATCCTTGCTTGCCCGAGTTGCACAGACCTGTGTCAATTATGTATTTGTACCTATTGACCTTCAGATCATCTGACTACTGCTTTTGGCAATATGTTCTGTTGTCTGAAACCATCGCAAACAAGATTGGTGAGCTTTTCAGCCAGCTGTTTTGCTTTCAATTTGTCTCCGTCACGACCATATTTTCTCCTCTATTGTAAAGGTGCAGTGCTACAGCACTCTACCTCTTAAAGGAACCATTTACCAACCATCAATCAAGTAAATCAGCATTTGCAGATGTTTCCTGGGAAATCTAATTGTCATTACTGAATTCACTTGTGGACTGTTTTGATAGTCAAATTTTGGTACTCCAGTAGGTAGGATATTGTGTAATTACTGTAACCCAAAAACTGATTAGACCTTGATTTAGAAATGATGATAAATTGTTTGTGCTCTCACCTTTTTTTTTGTCCAGCCACATTTTTATTTTGAGAATGAAATTGTAAGCAAAACACCCCAGAACGAGTGAAGTATAATGATAGATTATATTGAACAAAACTGAAGTGAATAGGAATAGAGGGTAGGGAGGAACAACACTCCACTGGTTGGAATTGCGTCTGTTGCAAAGTTGTTAGAAGTCAGACGTCTCCACTCCAGGAGATCTCTACAAGAGATTATCAAAGTACTATCCTAGACTCGAATATCTTCACATGCTTAACCAGTGACCTCCCCTATATCACAAAGTCAAAGTGGTGATGTTCACAGACTAAACAATGTTCCGAACCATTTGCAATTCAACGGCTGTCTGAATGCTAGACTTGAGCAACATCCATGCTTGACCTGATAAATTGCAAATAATATTAGCTTCACAACAATGCCGGGCAATACTCATTTCAAACAGAGTAAATAACAGCCATTCCTTGATGTTCAATGACATGAGCATCGCTGAATTCTCCTTATCAGCATTCTGGAGGTTAGCACTGATAAGAAACTGAACTGAATTGATGTGTTGGAATGCTATCTACTTGGCCATGACTTAACTATACCCAGAGTGCTGCAGCAGTTTAACAAGCAAGCTAACAGTCAGGTCCTGAAGTACAATTTTTCCAGCCAGCAATGGGGAGAAAGTGAGGACTGCAGATGCTGAAGATTAGAGTCAGAGTGCTGTGCTAGAAAAGCACAGCCGGTCAGGCAGCATCCGAGGAGCAGGGTCCTCGGATGCTGCCTGACTGGCTGTGCTTTTCCAGCACTGCACTCAACTCCCAGCCAGCAACGCCTACATCTTGAGCAAATTTAGGAGGGTTATCTCTTCAACATTAGATGGAATTGGGTATTAACTTCCCAAAAAGGAGGATAAATTGTTCACTTTGCAAGCATAAGTCATGAGTTCTGAATTAGCATCAGTGGCTTTCATCAAAGCCAAGCTGATTTCAAAACTTAAGCATTCCTTGGATCCTTATCTCTATCTCCAAATTGTTTCCTATCAGACTAAGATTACAGACAGAAGGAACCCATTTGACCCATTGCATCACTGCTGACTTTGAGAAACCTGTCTCGAGCCTCGGTTGGCTCATGCTTGGAGTAGAGTATTGTTCACAGTTCAATGCAATATTTAAAACATTGTTTCTTCCTTCATAACAATAGCAGACACAAAAATCATAATTTGAGTAAAGAATGTAGAGTAAATCGTTATTAAAGGAAATATGCGGGAGAAATTAATACATAGTTAGAAATGCATTTAACTGTATCCTAAAATTCTGAAAGAGGTAGCTGCAGAGAGTAATCAGTGGTTGTAATCTCAAAATCCCCTAGATAATGGAACAATGTCAAGGATTTAAGATGTTATGACTGGCGGTAAGCCCTTCTACTAATTAAGCCAAACACACACAACAGTTCACCTTGCCTTGTAATCTGTTAAAGTATCGATTTTATTCTTTAACTCTAAAAGTGAACATTTAAGCAACAACTATTTACAACTCCAAGCCTCATTTCTCTATGGTTTGTTATCTACCTCTCACTCCATAACAATATATTAATCCAGTAAAGCCCCTATTAAATTTACAGCAACTCAGTTTTGAAAACCAGAGTGTGGCTGCCATCCCCGGTGTCAGTCTTCCTCTGTTTGTAGATTCTCTGGGTTGTCATTTGGTCTTCTGAATAGATTTTACTTACGAAAAGATACCTTTTGATAGTGTTTTCAGACAGTCTGCCTAACAATGGAAGGTGGTGCTCTTTCTGGCTAACTGTCCAAAATGCTTGCTTTTTAGATCCCAAACATCTGATCATCTCATTGGTTCAATGTTGTCAAAACAATAAAATTCAAATTCGATTGGGTTTTAGTATCTTGGGGCATAGTTTTAAACTGGCTAAGTTCAAATTGCTGTAAGCACAGTTCAGGTATTTAGTTTACATCTTAAGGTTACATTTTTCAATTCTCCAGCACACTCTGCCTGCTAATCAGTCACATGACAGGTGCTTGCCAACTTTCACACTCAAAGGTACAGTACATGCCTTCAATTTCATAACAAAGATAACAAATCAAATAGTTATTTAAGAAATTAGGACATCAATAGGAGGAAAAGTGCTCGGTGTGTTATCAGGGCACTTAGTAAATCATGTGATTCTATAAACCTATGACTTGATTCTGTCCCAAAGGAAATATTTGACCAATTTACTATGGAGGAATATAACTAGGTGGATAAAAAAAAACCAGCGGATGATGGGTTTGGGGATTAGAATGTTTTGGTTTCCACTTGTCATTAAATAAGGCACCCCAAGAAGGGGCTGGCACAATTTAAGAGCTCATACATAGTCATAGAGATGTACATCATGGAAACAGACCCTTCGGTCCAACCAGTCCATGCCAACCAGATATCCCAACCCAATCTAGTCCCACCTGCCAGCACCTGGCCCATATCCCTCCAAACCCTTCCTATTCATATACCATCGAAATGCCTTTTAAATGTTGCAAATGTACCAGCCTCCACCACTTCCTCTGGCAGCTCATTCCATACATTTACCACTCTGTGTGAAAGAATTGCCCCTTAGATCTCTTTTATATCTTTTCCCCCCTCACCCTAAACCCAAGCCTTCTAATTCTGGACTCTCTAACCCCAGGGAAAAGACTTTGCCTATTTACCCTCTCCATGCCCCTCATAATTTTGTAAATCTCTATAAGGTCACTCCTCAGCCTCCAATGCTCCAGGGAAGGCAGCCCCAGCCTGTTCAGCCTCTCCCTATAGCTCAATTCCTCCAACCCTGGCAACATCCTTGTCAATTTTTTCTGAACCCTTTCAAGTTTCACAACATCATTCCGAGAGGAAGGAATAGAGAATTGCACGCAATATTCCAACAGTGGCCTAACCAATGTCCTGTACAACCGCAACATGACCTCCCAACTCTTGTACTCAATACTCTGACCAATAAAGGAAAGCATACCAAACACTGCCTTCACTATCCGATCTACCTGTGACTCCACTTTCAAGGAGCTATGAACCTGTACTCCAAGGTCTTTGTTCAGCAATACACTCTAGGACCTTACCATTAAGTGTATAAGTCCTGCTAAGATTTGCTTTCCCAAAATGCAGAATCCTCGCATTTATCTGAATTAAACTCCATCTGCCACTTCTTATCCATTGGCCCATCTGGTCTAGATCCTGTTATAATCTGAGGTAACCCTCCTCGCTGTACACTACACCTCAAATTTGTAAACTTACTTAGTATACCTCTTATGCTCACATCCAATTCATTTATGTAAATGACAAAAAGTAGAGGACCCAGCACCGATCCTTGTGGCACTCCATTGGTCACAGGCCTCCAGTCTAAAAAACAACCCTCCACCACCACACTCTATGTTCTACCTTTTGAGCCAGTTCTGTATCCAAATGGCTAGTTCTCCCTGTATTCCATGAGATCTAAACTTGCTAATTGGTCTCCATGGACAACCTTGTCGAATGCCTTACTGAAGTCCATATAGATCACATCTACCGCTCTGCCCTCATCAATCCAGTTTTCCCATGCTCATACGTTGAAAATAATATATTAACAGGGGTGGGGGGGGGGGGGGTCCTCACGTAGGTGCATAAGATCATGAGAGGCATAGATGTTGGGAATGCACTCAGTCATTTCCCCAGGGGTGAGGTATTGAGGACTAGAGGGCATCAGTTTAAGGTTAGAGGGCAAAGAATGAAACAGAACCTGGGGGGCAACTTTTTTTACATGAGGTGGTAGGCATGTGGAATGAGTTGCCAGCTGAGTTGGTTGAGGCTGGTACATTAACAACATTTAAAAGACATTTGTACAAATGCATGGATAGGAAAGGCTTAGAAGGATATGAGCAAAAGTGCAGGGAATGATGTTAACATGGATGGACATTTTGGTCAGCATGGACCAGTGTGGGCCAAAGGGCCTGTCTGTGTTGTAGGAGTTTAAGTTTCAGCTGATGTATAATGGGAGCTGTGAAGTATGTATTTCTGGGAGTGTTTGAAAAATGAAATTAATATTTTCTCATGGCTACAATTGTACATCATTCAGTGAGAATACACCTGTGGTATTTTGCTTTGATCTAAATGACCAAGGGAGAATGTGTTTGCCTTAGATGGGATGCACAGAGATTCATTTGTCAGTTCCTGAGATGAAAATCTTGAGAAGAAATAGTAGAATCATCTTAATCTATGGAGTATAGAAGATTGAGCGATGATTTCATTAAAACACTAAAGATGAGCACTGTCTCACTCTGGGGTGGCATGGTGGCTCAGTGATTAGCACTGCTGCCTCTGTGCCAGGGACTTGGATTCGATTCCAGCCTTGAGCAACTGTCTGTGTGGTGTTTGCACATTCTACCCTTGTTTGTGTGGGTTTCTTCTGGGTGCTCTGGTTTCCTCCCACAATTGAAAGATGTGTGGATTAGGTTGGCCATGCTAAATTGTCCATCGTGTTCAGGATGTGTAGGTTAGGTGCATTAGTCAGTTGTAAATGTAGGGGAATTGGCTTGGGTGGGATTCTGTTTGGAGGGCTGGCATGGACTTGTTGGGCTGAAGGGCCTGTTTCCACACTGTAGGGGTCAATTGTGGGGCCATTGTTCAAGGCTGAGGGAACAGCCATTTGTACTAAGATAAGCAATTTCCTCACTCAGAATTCCAAAGATTCCAAATTAAACCTCATGTCTAGATGCTTTGTCAATGATCATCATTATTAAGGCCATGAATGAATTTTGATTAGATTTTTAAATGTTTAGATTGTTGGGGATCAGTTTGAAGGTGGTGTTGAGGTTGAAAAATCAGCAAAGATCTTATTGAATGAAGATAGACTGAGGGGCCTACTTTTCCAATTCCTTACATTGTCTTACATTCTAATTGCACTTCTTTAAACATATTAACACAACTGAGTTCCTTACAAGCAACTGCAAGGACAATTGGTCAGGCAGCAAGCAAGGAGCCGGTGAGTCAATGTTTTGAGCATAAGCTCTTCAGGAATCTATTGAAGAGCTTATGCTTGAAGCGTCGACTCTCCTGCTGCTCAGATGCTGCCTGACCAGCTGTCCTTTTACAACACCACACTCTTCAACTCTAATCTTAAGCATCGACAGCCCTCACGTTCTCTCATTGGAGAACTGCCTAATTGATGCTACAATTATTGACCATTGCATTTGTGGAGTACAATGATGTCAAAATGTTGATCAGAACTTTGTCGCTGAGGCAAAAAACGGGATATGTAATTAACTGAGGAGGAATGCAAGCCCCTGTAAGAAGGTTAAAGGAACCTAGATTGATCAAAATAAAATACACTTTCATGCAGAAAAATGAGGTAATGGATTTTAAAAGGATGAATTTAGATAAGATTTATGAATGAAGCGATCAAACTTTAAAAGGTGCTGAGGCTTGAGTATTCGGATATAAAAATGGGCAATGTCAGATGCTTGTCAGGCAGAGAGAAAAAAAAATAATGTTTCAGCTAGATCTTTCACATGTCAGTATTTACACATTTGCAATGCTGTTCATTTTTGTTTTTAAATAGGAATTTGATGGCTCCTCACTTTCACTTAAAGAAATGAATAGAATACAAAAGTAGCAGTTATGTTACAACTGCACTACAAATTGGTTAGATCATTGTGCCCAGTTTGAAGTTAATCTAATGAGGATGTGAAGGCCATGAGGACATTGAAGAAGACATTTGCTAAGGTGGTTCCAAAGATAGGCAGGTTGAAGTAATTGATAGGTAGATGAAGGTGGGGCTGAAAGTGATAGGCCGGACAGGAGGGTGGTGCAGGTAGGTGGGAAGGGAGATGGACAGGTAAGACTGTTAAAGAGAATGGTGCCAAGTTGGGCGGTTGGGACTGGGATGGGGGGAAATTGGTGAAATCCACACTGATCCTGTGTGATTGGAGGGTCCCAAAGTGGAAGATAAGGTATTCTTCCTCCAGGTGGCAGGTTTCTAGGATTTGGTGATGGAAGAGGCCCAGGACCTGCATGTCCTTGTTGGAGTTGAGAGGGGCAGTTGAATTGTTCAGCTACAAGGCAGTGGGGTTGATTAGTGCGGCTGTCCCAGAAATATTCTTTGAAATGATCCGCAAGTTGGTATTCTGTCTCCCCAATGCAGAGGAGACCACGTCGGGTGCAATGGTTGCAGTAGGTGACATGTGGAAGTACAGGTCAAGGCAGGAGGTGTGGGCGCAGGTTTTGCACTACTTGCAATTACAGGGGAAAGTGTGGAAGGGAAGGGTAGATTGGGTGGGGGGAAAAGGGGAGTGGGGGGTGTGTGGCAGGTATGGTCTCTCCAAAACACACCAGGGTAGGGAGGGAAATATATCTCTAGGGCGTATTTTGTAGGTGGCGGAAATGGCCGAAGATGATGCAATGTATTTGGAGTTTGGTGGGATGGAAGGTGAGGACTGGGGCGGAGTTCTGTCCTTATTGCGGTTGGAGGGATGGGGTTCAAGGGTGGAGGTGCAGGAAATGGGTGAGATACGCTGGAGGGCACCGTTGACCATGTGGCAAGGAAAATTGCGGTCCTTGAAGAAGGAGGCCATCTGGGATCTTATGCAGTGGAATTGGTCCTCCTGGGAGCAGATCTGGCAGAGGAATTCAGAATAAAGCATAACATTTAAGTAGGAGGTGTAGCCAGGTAGCTGTAGGAGTCCATAGGTATGTAGTGTATGTCCGTGTTGATTCAGACATGGAGATGGAGAGGTCCAGGAAGAGGAGGGAGGCATCTGAGATGGTCCAGGCAAACTTGAGGTCTGGGTAGAAGGTGTTTAGTTAAATTGATGAACTGTTCAACCTCCTCGTGGGAGCATGAAGTGGTGCCGATAGAGTCATCACTGTAGTAGAGGAAAAGGTGGAGTATGGTGCTGGTGTAGCTGCGGGAGATGGACTGCTCCATGTACCTAACGAATAGGCAGGCACAACTGGGTCCATGCAGGTTCCCGTGGCTACCCCTTTGGTTTGGAGGAAGTGGGAGAACTTGGAGGAATTGTTGAGGGTGAGGACCAGATCAGCCAGTCGAATCATTGTGTTGGTGGAAGAGTATTGGTTGTGTTGGCGCGAGAGGAAGGAACAGAGGGCTTGGAGGCCTTTGTCATGGCGGATGGTTGTGTACAGGGGCTGGATGAGAAAGTGAGGTCTGCAGATGCTGGAGATCGTTGCTGGAAAAGCGCAGCAGGTCAGGCAGCATCCAAGGAACAGGAAATTCGACATTTCGGGCGTAAGCCCTGATGAAGGGCTTATGCCCGAAACATCGAATTTCCTGTTCCTTGGATGCTGCCTGACCTGCTGCGCTTTTCCAGCAACACATTTTCAGGACGGGCTGGATGTCCATGGTGAAGATGAGGCGTTGGGAGCCAGGGAAACTGAAGTTGTAGAGAAGGTGGAGGGCATTGGTGGTGTCCAGAACGTAGGTGGGGAGTTCCTGGACTAAGGGAAACAGAACGGTGTCAAGGTATGCAGAGATGAGTTTGGTGGGGCAGGAGCAGGCTGAGATGATGGGTTGACCAGGGCAGTCAGGTTTTGTGGATTTTGGGTAGGAGGTAGACTGGGCCATGGGGTGGGGGGCGGTTCCTGGGCTGTAAGGTTGGAGGCTGTGGATGGGAGAGCTCCAGATGGTGAGGTTGTGGATGGTCTGGGAGGTTATGATGGTCTGGTGATGGGATGTTTTTGGGATTTGCAGTAATAGAACATGTGGAAATTCAGCATCTTGGGGCTGAGGCTGCTTTGTCATTTAATACCATCATGGCCAACCTCAACTCTGCTCTCCATAACCCTGCAACCCATGGCTAATTCAAGGTCTGTCCATTGAACATATAGAACATAGAACAATACAGGCCCTTCGGCCCACGATGTTGTGCCGAACATAGCTTAAGCACCTATCTATGTACCTATCCAATTGCCGCTTAAAGGTCACCAATGATTCTGTCTCTGCCACTCCCACAGGCAGCGCATTCCATGCCCCCACCACTCTCTGGGTAAAGAACTTACCCCTGACCCCCCCCCAATACCTTCCACCCTTCACCTTAAATTTATGTCCCCTTGTAACACTGTTATACCCGGGGAAAAGGTCTCTGACTGTCTACTCTATCTATTCCCCCATATCATCTTATAAAGCTCTATCAAATCGCCCCTCATCCTTCGCTGTTTCAATGAGAAAAGGCCGAGCACTCTCAAACTATCCTCGTACAACCTATTCTCCATGCCAGGCAACATCCTGGTAAATCTCCTCTGCACCCTCTCCGAAGCTTCCACATCTTTCTTAAAATGAGGCGACCAGAACTGCACACAGCACTCCAAATGTGGCCTTACCAAAGTCCTATACAGCTGCAACATCACCTCACAACTCTTGAATTCAATCTCTTTGCTAATGAACGCTAATACACTATAGGCTTCTTACAAGCTCTATCCACCTGAGTGACAGCTTTCAAAGATCTATGAACATAGACCCCAAGATCCCTCTGTTCCTCCACCTTACTAAGATCCCTACCGTTAACTTGTATTCAGCATTCTTATTTGTCCTTCCAAAATGGACAAACTTACAATTGACAAGGTTGAACTCCATCTGCCACTCCTCAGCCCAGCTCTGCATCATATCAGCCCATCTTCTCCTTAAATTCACTCAATGTCCCAGCACTTGGATATTGAATTTGACAGATTCATAAACTTTGAGAGAATTAATTTTTTTTCATCGTTATATTAAATCAGCTGCTCCTTATTTTAAAACACTGCCTCCTTGTTCCAGATTGCTCCACATGAGGGTATGTCCTTTTTACATGTACTTTATTGATCCCCTTCAGCATCTTGTATACCTCAGTTGGGTCTCCTGTCATTCGTCTGAACTCCCGTGAGTTTAAGTCTGAACTACTCAGTGTCTCTTCATAAGATAAACCTCCCCATCTCTAGACTCAATCTAGTGAACCTCTTCTCAGGCATCTCCAAATGATGGATTAAGATCCATATCCTTTCTTTAAAGGGAAATGCCTACATGGCATACGCAAAGAGGACTGGGTAAAGGCTATAACTACTTCAGGTAATTAGCACGAGAATAGCAATGTTGAATGTGTTTTAAAATTAAAAATCACACGACACCAGGTTATAGTCCAACAGGTTTGATTGGAAGCACTAGCTTTCGGAGTGCCGCTCCTTCGTCATTCTTCAACCTGATGAAGGAGCAGCGCTCCGAAAGCTAGTGCATTCAATTAAACCTGTTGGACTATAGTCTGGTGTTGTGATTTTTAACTTTGTATACCCCAGTCCAACACCGGCATCTCCAAATTGTGTTTTAAAATGATATCTTTGTCTAATCCCAGGATATTTCTTGCAAATATTGGCATGCACACTGTCCTGATGTGAGATGTCAGTTACCCAAAGAAAAGTATTGCTATCATTGGTTTTAGATTAGATTAGACTTACAGTGTGGAAACAGGCCCTTCGGCCCAACAAGTCCACACCGACACGCCGAAGCGAAACCCACCCATACCCCTACATTACCCCTTACCTAACACTACGGGCAATTTAGCATGGCCAATTCACCTGACCCGCACATCTTTGGACTGTGGGAGGAAACCGGAGCACCCGGAGGAAACCCACGCAGACACGGGGAGAACGTGCAAACTCCACACAGCCAGTCGCCTGAGTCGGGAAATGAACCCGGGTCTTCAGGCGCTGTGAGGCAGCAGTGCTAACCACTGTGCCACCGTGCCGCCCACCAACTGGGGTTTCAGTAGCTTATAATAACAGAATTAATTCAAATACAGAAATGTTTAGGTATGTATTTGTTTTCTAGACTTATAGCCTATCATTTTCAGGTTCAACCCTTGAACTCAAAGGCGTGCTCTTGCAAAGTCAATGATTCCATATTAAATGCTTGTTGACATTGTCTTTTTCTGTCTTCATTTGATTGAGCGCCTTCTCATTATGCACATTTGATGATCGCACCAACTGTAGTTGTCCTAAACAGCAACTTTTCACAAATCCAGTGAAACTGGACTTTGGATGTAGTTGATGGTGACTTGATACCTATTTCACTCTGGTAATTGATAGAATTGGCTGAATGAGAACCACTGATTTGTCAATCCTAACTTCTCAGTATTACCACTTATCGTAATAACAGTCAAATAACTTTGAATGAAGCTCAAAAGGGAATGGAAGAGGGATAATTTAGTTTTTAGCAATGCAGTGTTCTTCCGTTTATTCGTCATTGTAGTTCTCTTTGAGGGAGTGAGCGATGACATTGCATGCAGTCCAAGATGACTTTATTACGTTATTAAAAATTGTTTAAACGGGACTTTTCATGACTAGTTGTCATGTCTCAAAATGCTTTACAGAAAGGAAATATTTTAGAAATGATATCAGTATTCTAATGCAGGAAATGCAGCAATCCAATTCTTCATAGGAGATTCCCACAGCCAGCAATTGGTAACCAGATCTGTTTGTAATGTTGAGTGAGGAATAAACATTTACCAAGGAGAAATCCTCCTTCAAAATAGTGCTGTGAAATCTTTATTTTTAGGAAGCAGATGGGGACTTTGTTTTAACTCAAAAGATGGCCCCTCTATAGTGCTGCGATGGGGTGTCAGGCTTGATTTCTTTTTTCATCTTGTAACATTTGGGATTTAAAACCAAACATTACTGACCATTGAGACAAAAGTTAACCGCAGCTGACAGAAGTTAAATACTGTTTTGATCTCTGGTGAACATTATGAGTTGACAGCTTTGCAGCAGTTTTACTCCCAGCAGGAAATTTCCTTTCAGTTGAGTTGCAGAAATGAAATTAACTGCACAATTTCTATCTTCTTGACTGAGATAACCGAGTACAAATACCAAACCTGTATTCTGAAATATCGATGAGCCCAGTGTTGAAACAGAGAAATTAATCCATGGTAGTGCAGGTATTTTTGATCTTGATAATACCAAGTGGTATCTATTAAAATCACTGGTTCACTCCCACTAGCAGCTGTGTCAAACCTGAGTGGAAATTAACTCTACTATGCAGTATGTTATTCAAAAATGTAATTCTATATTATCCAGAGGCAATGGTGCATTACTGTGACTGGGCTATGAATCATCTAATATGCCCACATAATCATTTGGAATATGTTAGCGTTAGTCCTACATCATTACTGTCATGCAATGCAGTGCATCCTTGAGTTCTGGTCATGGCTCAGTCCATGCAATATGCATGTAACCTAAGTAATACTGTCATTTTTTGAAAGGGTACTGATGATGACCAAAGACTAGGGCATTCTGCAGAATTCAGACAACACTTGATGAAAGTGGTTAGATCTCTCCTGTCCTCACGGACTCCATGTCGGGGTAAGAACTTTTCAGATCGAGTGTAAGAGCCCCTTAACTCAAATATTTTCATTTAAGAGATGTTGAAGTGTTAACTAAGCAGGATATATTTACCTGCAGAAAGATGATCACTGTGATGATAAAAAAAAAGCTGGAATTTACGCAGCAGGTCTGGCAGAGACCAAAAATGATATTTCTTTCTCACCGCAAATATAGTGCTACTGAATAATTCTTGTTTTGTGATTCTTCTTGATTTCCAGCACCTACAGTCTTCTGCTTTAGTAACAGTGATGAATAGTACTGAAGCTGATGCCTGTGCAAATCCCTTGGTTTCTTAGACATGATTTGCTCTGAAAAATGCTCGAGCTTCCTTTTGCACAATGTTACAAGGCTTTGCAGTATGGTTTGCCCTGGTAGTTTGTGCACAGCAAGCAGTAGCTGCCTCTCAGCAGGTTAATATTCCACACATGGCTTAGATGGAGCCAGTTTTAGTCCGGAAAGTTGTAACTGATGATTGGACACTGGTTTACAGTGGCGAGATCATGAGCTTGCTTTCTACATCCCAGTTAGAGTCTTAGTTTTAAAGCACAGAGAGAGGCTCTTTGGCCAATGTACTTGCACTATTCTTCAAGTGCCTCTCTACTTTTGTCCCATTTTCCAGCACTTGTTCCATAGCGTTGTATTCTGCGACATTTCAAGTAACCATCTAAATAGTTCTCAAAGTTTGCAATGATTATCATATCTACTATACTTTTAGACAGCAAGCTCTAGATGTGCACCACCCTCTGGGTGAAAAACAGTTTCCATTAATACCCTCTCAGCCTCCTGCTCACCATCTTAAATCTATGTCCCCTAGTGATTGACCCTTCCATTAGGGGAAAGGTTTCTTCCGAATAGCCCTATCAATGTCTCATAATTTTGTGCATGTCAAGCAGCAGCAGTAGCCCCGCCCACCCCCCAGCTCCTGTCTTCTCTTGGAAGGAAATTAACCACGGCTTATGCAGATTTTTTATTGCTGTAATGATCCACAATGCAGCTGGGTTCTGACTCTCTTCCTTAGAAGCCATTACTTCCACTGTTTTCCAACACAGGAAAAATGTTCTTGAGTGAGTTGCACTGTTAGACTTTCCTGGCTGCATGCCTATCTCCCATCTGACTGTTTACCTATTCCTTCCCTGACAGCACTTTCTTAAGCTGCGGTGTGGCCACATCTAAAAGCACACTTTCCACGTACCCCTCAGGCTTGCAGATGTACTGCAGTGCTGAAACTGAGCAAACTGGTAGTTTTACTTGTCCATATGGTCATTTGGACTACCAGGAGTACCTTTTTGATTTCCTGTATAATGCTGACTGTATGACACATGAGATTGAGCTCCCCTGTCTTGCATTTAATTTAAAAATGTCTTGCCCTAAGTTTCAGCCAAGTAAATAATGAATTGAAAAATGCAGGAGAAACAGCAGGTCTGGCAGTACCTGTGTAGAGAGAGACAGAAAGAAACAGTTGTTGTTTTGAGTTCAGAAGTGAAGAAATAATGCTATGGGACTGTTGATAGAATTGGGTGGGAGTGTGTCTGTTTTATTTTACTACTTCCTCTGAAGATTTTGATAAAAGCATTTTGCAATTAACTGAACTCCTTGCCAAACACAAACCAAAAATGGATTTACAAAAAAGAATCCTGTGTTCTTGTTGCCAAGTGAATGAGGCTAAATTAACAATATTTCTGTGTCTTTGCTTTTTCTGTCATCTAACTTCTAATTTTAGGTTGCAGTTGATCACAAATAAAATGGATTTTGTTTAATTTGCTTTTAATTTGCAATAAAAGGAGCAAGTGGTGGAGAAATTCAGCAGGGTTGGCAATATCACTGGAAAGAGAAACAGTTAACTTGAGTTGAACATGACCTTTTCTTCAGAACTCACCAGTTCATGTTTCATGTTTAGTATGATTCTTCAGATGAATTCTGAACACAAGTTAACAGAAACCAGTGTTGCGAAAAGTGTGTTACTGAAACATTTTGTCATACACAATGGAAAATCCAAGAATGCCAAGTTTCCAACGATGTACAAATACAGGAGAAGATAAATGCTAATTAGTTGAGTTTATTTTGAGGCATTGCCATGGAGAAAAGAACTGTTGATTATTGCTGCACTAATCCAGAATCAGTGATTATTGTGGGAAATTAGTTCAATTCCCACAATGACAAATGGTGAAATTTGAATTCAATAAAAAAGATCATAGGAATAGCGAACATTGTCAATTATCATAAAAACCCAGGTGGTTCATTCATGCCCTGAGGGAAAGAGCTCTACCATCCTCACTTGGTCTGCTTTACATGTGACTCCAGACTCTCAGCAATTTGATTGACCTTTGGCAATTAAGGATGGCAAATAAATGCTGGCTTAGCTAGTCATGGCCACATCTGTGGGAAAAGGAAATAACTATACGTTTCCACTGTTCCTGGGTAACTCTGGAAAATGCATGAGGCATTTTCCTTTTGCTTGCCGGTGCCTATGAATAGATCCACAGAGACCTTCAATACAGAAAAAGGCTCTTCTGCCCATCCAGTTTGTGACTATCAAGAGCAAATACCTAACTATTCTCATCCCACTTTTCAGCACTTGGCCCATAACCTTTCTATTCCTTAGCACTGCAAGTGCACATTTAAAAACAACTAAAATGGTACAAAGGTTCCTGCAAAAGTTCCTCCCTTACAGGCAGAGAGTTGCAGATTCCTGTCATACTCTGGATGAAAATATTGTTCCTCACGTGCTCCTGATCTCTCCTCCCCACACCCTAAAACCCCCTGTCCCTTACCTTCAGCCAATACCTTTGGTTATTTATCCCTCCAACATGGAGAAAATTCCTTCCCATCTACAGTGTTCTATGCCCCTCGTAATTTTATATTTCAATTGTGACCCTCTATCTCCTGTGCTCCAAGAAAAATAACTTTAATGTCCCCAGTCTGTCTCCACAACTAAAACTCTCTAGCCCAGATAATATCCTGGTCAATCTCATCTGCGCCCTCTCCAGTGCAACCGTATTTCTCTCATCATGTGGATTCCAGAACTGCAAAAATGTTAAACAAAACCATGGATGCTAGAGATATGAAACAACAACGAAGTGCAAGAGAAACTCAACAGATCTGGCAGCATCTGTGGAGTCCATGGCTGTTCATTAGATCTGGTTGTGTCCATGGTCAGTTCTGACAAAGGATCACTGGACTCAAACATTAATTCTGTTTTTCTCTATTCCATGGTCATACGTTGCTTCCAGCAAGAGCCAAATTGAGTTCAACTGATTCTCAAAAAATGTTATTGGTAAAGCTGTTAGTGTACTTGTGCTTTTCTCAGTTGAGGGATATGGGTCTTGTATGGGCTAGCATTTATTGGCTATTCCCATTGCTCTTAGGTGATGGTCTTACAATTGCTTTTTTGAACTCTAAGTTCACACCGTAGGTGGCGTTTGGGGAAGATGTTTGAAGATTTTGCTCCAATGAAGAAGAAGAAATGGCAGTGTATTTCCAAATCAGGATGTTATGTGACTTCAAGGGAAACTTGCAGCTGGTGGCCTTACCATGCATTTACTGTCTTACCCTTCTAGATATTAGAGGCCACTGGAAAAAGTTGTTGAGTCACTACAGTCAATCTTGTAGATGGTGTGGACGATTACTACTTATATCACTGGTAAAGATATTGAATGTGGTGCCATTCAAGTGATCTTCTTGATCCTGGACAGCTCAAGCTTCTTGAGAGCTGTTGGAACTACACTCATCCAGGCACATGGAGTACTCTTATCACACTGTTCACTTGTGAGTTGCAGATGACCGACAGAGATTGGGGGAGTTGGGTAGTAAGTTATTTGGTGCAGGTCTTTGCGCCTGAGCTGCTCTTGTAGTTGCAGTATTGCACAGCTAATCTGTTCGTTTTCTAATTTCTTGATTGTTCAGCAAGCACTGTGCATTTATAGACTCTCAACTAATGGTAGATCCTTTGTACGCAAGGACTTCTCTTCCGGAAGAAGGTACAAGGTATTTACATTGAGACAGTGTCCTCTGTTTATTTGCTAACAGAGGTACCCTTTTGAATCTCTAGTTCAGCCAAGTACGGAGAGGTTGGGTTATAAACAGTTGTGCTTCGGACTGACCGACTGCCAAGGTCAAATTTGGACTGGGGTCCCAAGGTATCCAACCTGATCAAGATTTCTACTTGGATACATGGTCCAAGTGATCCATGCTACTGTGGAAGTTAGCTTTGAGAGGATTAGGGTTTCTAAGATTTCTTGAAAGTTCACAGACAGTTATTCTATCAGGATTTGGGAGCAGATGGGAAGTTCTAAACATTAAGCCATTGTGATTGGCCACAGGAGTGCAGGTGTGAGCTTGTGTTTGGAATGGAAAGACTAAATTGAGGGGCATTAAAATGAAGCTGGAAGGGAGAAGGCTTAGAAATTGTACATTTCTCAAATTCAAACTTTTAAGGCTGGGAATGGAAAAGGTTGAAAGTAAATCTGTTCTATTCTGTATTTTAAAGTGCAAGTTGCTGCAAAAATAGTGTGTAATCAGTTCTACTTCCATATTGTTATAGTCATACCTTTAAAAATGTGAAATCTTTTTGTGTGATCTGTTCACCTATTAACTGGAAGTTCAAATATCTTTTTAAAATGGGATTGTAAACTAGCCAGGATGTCTGGCAATAATTTAAAGCATGTTGTACTTGGTATGTTAGCTTATTGACATGTTCTAACTTGTGTTTTGATTTTTAAATTGCAGTTGTTGAAGAACAAGGCGTACCTGATCCTGATGGTCTGTTTTGGGGGAGGAATTGGTGTTTTTACTTCTTTCTCTGCACTCCTACAACAGATTCTGTGTGTTAGGGGATATTCAAATGTAAGACCATGTTTTACATTCTTCTGTTTCTTGCCCTTCTAATGATTTTCAGTTATTTTGTTTTATGCACTGATTGGTTTGTGGCCTTATCATGAAATTGGCATCTTTTCAGAGAAACTCCATTTGTTGCTCTTCTTTTGAAATTATGAATGTGGATGTTTAGGTACTGCAATCATTTTAACTTTGAAATTTCCATAAAAAATGAGAATGGTGGCGGCAGGGTGGTGGTGGTGGTGGGGGGAGGGGGGGGGATACAGGGCAGTGAGCTCCCATATAGTTCCATCTGGCTCTATTGGCCACCTCTGGTTTCTAATCTTTGTGTTGACATCCAACAATATCATCCAAAGGCATGTTTCTGCATGTATGCCAAGACGCCTAGCTATATCTCACCATCAGTCTCTTTACCTCTGCTGTTTCCAAGTTAGCAGGTTCCACATATGACATTCAGTCTTAGATGAACACAAAATTTTTCTAGCCTATTATTGAAAATGTTGAAGTTGTTGCTTCCAATGAAGAAATCTGTTATGTGCTCATCAACTCCATCACTGTCCTGGCGCATCAGCAATAGCTGGATCAGATAGTGCAAATGTAGTAGGAAGTTCATCTTCGGCCATATTATAAGTGTAAGATTATGAACTATCACCATGATAATTGATTTTCACCTTTGGAAAATCACCTAACTCTATCCCTTGCCTCAGCTTGAATATTGCAAATGCCTTTTTTAATTTTTGGCTTGACTATTCCAATGCAGGTTTTTAAAAATTCATTCGTTGGATATGGGTGTTGCTGGCTTGCCAGTGTTTATTGTCTGCTCTGACTGCCTTTAATCTGAGAGCCTTGCTAAGCCATTTCAAAGGGCAGTTAAGTCAATCACATTGTTGTGTCTTTGGAGTCCCATGTCAGCCAGACCAGGTGCAGTTGGCAGGTATCCTTCTTGGAGAAGACTATTAAGCCTTCTGATTATTCTCCGGCATTCTATCATCTGTAAAATTGATCTTATCTAGCCTTCTGTTCATGTGCATGCTGACATGAACTTGTTCACTCATTACCCTTGTGTTCACTGTCATTTTTGTTCCTGGTTAGGCAGCGCTTAAATTTTACAATTCCCATCGTTTTCAAATCCCTCTAATTGTTGCAGTTGCGGTCTCAAGTACCCAAGTCCTGATGGCCTTCATTTTGGAGTCTTAAAAGAAGTAGTTTGAGAGATAGTTGATTTTTTTTTAAAAGTTTGAAAACTCCTTCAATTTGGAAGATTCCATTAGATTAGAAGAGAGCATATATAACTTATGTTTGCAATTTGTATAAACGATCGGTTGAAGATATGGTTGCCACAATGTCCTGATGACAAAGGTAGGAAAATAAGCTGCAAAGAAGGTATAGGAGACAAAAAAAATTAATTGTTAATAAATGATAAATAGTGGACCTGGCTTGAGGGGCCAAATGAGCCTTGCTTGTCTGTTTGTATTCCCTTGCGCCTCTTAGCTCTGTATATTTTCCAGCTGTGTTACCTTCATGTACCTAAACTTTTCTGATACTGGATCAAATAATTCAAAGCTGGGCGCTAGATTTTCCATTACAAGTGTCTTTGAAAGAGGAAATTAAGTTAGGTTGGACTGTTGATTCCAAGCATTGCATTGCATTGCTGATCTGAGTAGTAGTCCAGAGGCCTAATGGAAACCATTTATTTAGAGCTAGGAAACAAATAGAATGTATGCAGCAATGCAATGCATCTATCGGTCACTAACTAGTGGGATAGATACAGAACAATGCAATTGCTTGAAAATTACAGGGAAGATAAATGCAGAGGAGGATTTTTAATTATCCTTCTACAGACAGGGCAGTAATAAAAGACGGCGGGGGAAGAGTTTTTCAAAGAATTTAGAATGTTGTGTACATTTTTGGTTGCCACACTTAACGAAGGATGTGGAGGCTTTGGAAAGGGTGCAGAAACGAGTCACCAGGATGATGATTGGTTTGGAGGGTGCTCACAATGAGGAGACATTGGACAAATTGATTTGTTTTCACTTGAATGTTGGAGGCTGAGGGTCCTGATGGAAATTTATGAAAGAATGAATAAAATTGTTCATCAGTCTTTTTCTCAGCATTGAAATGTCAGTTACTAGGGGACATTAGTTTAAGGTAAAATGGTCAGCATTTAAAAGAGATGAGGCATTTTTTCCTCAGGGTGGTAAATGCCTAGAATGTGCTACCAGAGGAGTTAGTGGAGACAGATACGATAGCATCATTTTAAAAAGCATATTGACAGATATGTCAAGGGAACAGATGGATATGGACAATATAGTTACAAAAGGTTTTTAGTTTAGAAAGGCAACAGATGTTGGTGCAGGCTTAAGGGTCTGTTCCTGTGCTGTATTGTTCTTTGTAACATCTTTAATTATCTGCATCAATTATGTTTTCAGCTCCTTGAGGAAGATTACATTTTGAGTCAGAAGTGTACAGCATGGAAGCAGACCCTTCGGTCCAACTTGTCCATGCTGACCAGATATCCTAACCTAATCTAGTCCCATTTGCCAACACTCAGCCCATGTCCCTCTAAACCTTTCCTCTTCATAATCCCATCCAGATGTCTATTTAAATGTTGTAATCGTACCAGCCTCCACCAGTTCCTTTGGCATCTCATTCCATACACACACCACCCTCTGTGTGGAAAAAGTTGCCCCTTAGGTCCCTTTCTCTCTTTCCCCTCTCACCTTAAACCTATGTCTTCTAGTTCTGGACTCCGCCACCCCAGGGAAAAGACCTTTCCTATTTACCTTATCTATGTCCCTCATGATTTTATAAACCTCCAAAAGGTCACTCCTCAGCCTCTGATGCTCCAGGGAAAACAGCCTAAGCATATCCATCCTCTCCCTGTAGCTCAAATCCTCTAACCCTGGCAACATCCTTGTAAGTCTTTTCTGAACTTTCAAGTTTCACAACATCTAAGTTCTGAATTGGAGGAAGGCCAACTTTGGGACGGTATTAGGCAAGAACTTTCAAAAGTTGGGGACAGACCTTTGCAGGTAAAGGGACAGCTGGAAAATGAGAAGCCTTCAAAAATGAAATAACAAGAGTCCAGAAACAGTATATTCCTGTTCAGCTGAAAGGCAAGGCTGGTACGTATAGGGAATTTGCTGGATCTGAGTGTAAATTATCAATTTTGATGAGGTAAGTACAGTTGAAGGCCATTGATCTGATGTCATAACCTCAAATCATTATGGTGCCAAACAAGGCCATTCATTCCATCATGCCTGCACTTATTCTTTAAGCAAGTATCATTCATAATGCCAGTGGTCCTGCTTTTTTCCCCAAATCCTTGTACGTTATCTACATCCAGAAAATATGACTGAATTGTTTGATCACACGTTTTTATGCAGTGAGACACTTTACTGAGGCAGTGAGAGAATGCATTTTGGAGGTTTGTACATCAATTGATACTCTAATTGTATTTGCCTGTGTTCTTGAAAACCAATATTTTAGGTTGGGACAATGATCCCTTTAACAACTAGGTTTCTTAGGATGATTTTTGGCTTCCAACAGTTGATCAAGTGACTGATTTCATAGAAACTAGAAATGGGGCCAACAAAAAGTTAATAGAAGGAGTAGACTTTAGGTGTGGTTTTGACCTGGAGGGTTTAAGTTGGTCAAGAAATAGCTTGCTGCAGGAAGCATCTTTTTAGAGTTCAACTGGAATTCTGTGAGCAGGCTTGAATGCAAGAACTTGGTTAACCATCAGGTGTATGTCAGAGATAACGAAGTCAAGGTTAGGTTTAGATACAAGAACACAGTTAACGAACCCTAGAACTAGCTACACTTAAACACTAGTGATGCCTGTGTTGGTTGGAAGTTTACAGCTGTGTGATAGAAGATTCGAGGGGAAAACCTTGCCAGAGGTAACTGGAAGGTCCAATATTGCCCTTGTAAATGTTTGGAAAAGTGTTCAGACCAAGTAGTTAATCTTCCAATTTCTGAAAATTATCTGAATTAAAATATCGAGGGCGTAAGTCAAATACCTGTGGAAGGAAAGTTAAATTAAGGAGGTTGATTTAAAGCTCACATAGAACAAAGAAAACTTACAGCCCAGGAACAGGCCCTTGGACCCTCCAAACCTGAGCCAATCCAAATCCGCTGTCTAAACCTGTCGGTCAATTTCTAAGCATCTATATCCCTCTGCTCCCCACCTACTCATGCATCTGTCCAGACACATCTCAAATGAATCTGCTGTGCCTGCCTCTACCACTTCTGCTGGCAACGCGTTCCAGGCACTTACCACCCTCTGTGTAAAGTACTTGCCATGTGTATCCCCTTTAAACTTTTTACCTCTCATCTTGAACGTGTGACCTCTCGTTATTGAATTCTTCAACCTGAGAAAAAGCGTTGTCTATCTCCTTTGTCTATACCCTTTATGATTTTGTAGACCTCAATCAGGTCCCCCCTCAATCTCTGTTTTTCGAATGAAAGCAATCCTAACCTACTCAACCTCTTCATAGCTAGCACCTTCCATACCAGGCAACATCCTCGTAAACCTTCTCTGCACTCTCTACAGAGTCTACATCCTTTTGATAATGTGGCAATCAGAACTGTACACAGTATGCTAAATGCGGCCGAACCAATGTCTTGTTCGTGTACAATTCTGGCACATTTGTGTTCATTGAATTTTTAATATCTAACAGGTATTTACAATATCTTAGTTTTTGGTATTTGTGCCGATTTTTTTATGTAGGAAAGTTCTCTATTTAATTCGTGAACATTTGTAGCTCATTCTTGCAGTACATGAGCTGAATTTTCAGATTTCCCGGCAAAAAAAAATTAATTATCGTTTTCCACCAATGTCAAATGAGCAAATATTTCGGATAAAATTGGCATTCTTTTTTCTTAACTCACTGACTATCGGATATAACTGGACCAAGTGTCAATGGAGTAATTTAGAGGATAGTCACTAGAGTCACACAGCACAGAAAAGGCCTGTTGGCCTATTGTCTGTGCCCACTTAGCTGTATGAATCCCACTTTCCAGCACTTTATCCGTAGTCTTGAATAGTATGACATTTCAAGTGCTCACCCACATAGTTTCTAAAGGTTGTCAGTTTTCCCAATCCTACTCCACTCCCATGAAATGCAATCCTATTCCAGATTCCCAACACTGAGTGAAATAATTTTTCCTCGAGTCCCCTGTAAATCTCCAGCTCTTTACTTCAAATTTATGCCCCTTCACTGTTCACCCTGTGACTAAGGGGAACAGCTGCATTTGATCATGATCGACGTATTCTGTTGTTTAGATGAGCGGGCTTTGGAGGTAGGGGGCGCGGAAACAAACAAATCCACAGCTCCTTGGATGAAAGAAAATGAAGGATGAAACAAAATTGGTGTTTCTGAAGTTGGATAATACAATTTTTAAAAAGCTGAAGATAGCATTGATAGTAGCTTTTGGGAGTGGCTGCTCAGGAGGTACCTGACACCACTTTGGGAATGGAGTACATGGTTTGTCAATTTTTTTTGTTGACTTTCACATTCGTTCATTACTCAAGTGTTGGGCCTTGCAATGATGCCTTTCAGAGTTTTGGTCAAAGGAGCATTTGACTAAATAGTGGCAAAAAGATGATATCCAGGAACTAAATAGAGTACTAATCTGTTGGAAGAAAGTCAGGCAGTAGTGAAAGTGATGAATACACAAACTATCCAATTACAGAAGCCATCAACTTGTAATCTGTTTACAAAATCTTGGCCAGTTGTTTGTTGAATTTGAATAATTAAGGATTAAAAGGGGTGACAAAAGCTGTATTAATGTACATTCAGTGAGTACCTGGTGGACACGCTTGATGGTTGAGACTTTGCATGAAGCACAAGCATCAAGCATGTTTGTTCATATTAAGAGATGAAAGCTGCATTATCTGAAGATATTTATTGTTTGAATTTGATTCTTGAAGGAGTATTTTTGCGCAGAGTGAATCTTTCGAGTATGGTAATAAAGTTCAACCTGGATGTTATACAGTCTGATTAATGTTATAGTTCCTGTGTGCAAGTATAACTTGTTTGTCATTTGTGAAGTATAAAATCTGTTTCTGTTACAGACTTTTGCTGGACTCTGTGGGGCCTTGTTTATTGTATTTGGAATCTGTGGTGCATTTGTGCTCGGGATGTATGTGGATAGAACAAAGAAGTTTATGGAAACCACCAAAATTAATTTTTGTTTGACTGCTTTTGCCACTATTGCTTTTGCACTGGTAAGTATTTCTTCAATGATACTGATACACCTTACTCACAGTGAAAACTTAGAGAGCCAACATCGGGAATCTGTTGCCTGAAGTTCCTCTGATTTTTACCATTATAATTTCTAGATTATTTGATGAAACCAACTGGCAGAGATTAGCTTGCTTGCACTGCCAAAGTTATGTGAAGGGATGTACACCAACTACCAGGTTAGGTACTGGCAAGGCCCTGGATTTATAAACAGTGGTTAAATAGACTCTGAGTCCACGTAGGTCAGTGGTCACTAATGTGATCAGAAAGTGGAGTTTGGTAAAGGAGACTGTACAAACATCTGAATTTTGGATGATTTGAAGATTGGGAAGCTAGGCAGAAAAGTATTGCATTAATCAAGTCTGGAAGTAACAGTGGAGAGACTTTCCAGTCAACCTGTTCAGAGATGTTATTATGCATCTCGGGAGCACGTGGGACTTGAACTCAGGCTTCCTGGTTCAAAGCTATGGACATTATCAATGTGCTACAAGATCCTTGCAAGTTACAATAGAATGCATCCGGTTTTAATGGCTGCCTAGAGTTAGCAGTAGGCAGTCTGTGATGGTAATGACCTCAAATAGATCACTATGCTAACAAAGGTTTTTTTAGATAATATCTGCTGATACCAGCAACTGCACATTCAGTATGATCATCAGTATAGCTAACCCAGAAACACTCCTATATATTAATATATAACTCCTATATAACACGTAAAATATTAATGATGTAATTCATTAAGGCCATGATGTACGTGCTCCTAGAAGAGAGAGGTACTGGAACAGGGTTCAATGGGGGAAGGAGGGAAGAGAGTGACTACATGGGTTGAGGACAGGGGAGGGAAGCTGAGGATATAGAAAATAGGAGCAAGCCTATTTCATTTGGCCCTTTTGAACCTGCTCTACCATTCAGTATGATCGTGGTTCTTTATCCAAATCCATTCCACCATGTTTTCCCCATAGCTTTTTGATTCCTTTAACCCTAAGAACGAGGCCTAACTTCACCTTGCAAAAACTCAGTATCTTAGCTTCATCCACACTGGCAGAGAATTCAAGGGCTCAACACATTCTGGGTGAAGAAATGTTGCCTCCTCTCAGTTCTAAATGGCCTCTCTTGTACCTTTAGTCTGTGAGCTGAAAAATGTGTTGCTGGAAAAGTGCAGCAGGTCAGGCAGCATCAAAATTCCTGAAGAAGGGCTTATGCCCGAAACGTCGATTCTCCTGCTCCTTTGCTGCCTGACCTGCTGTGCTTTTCCAGAACACACTTTTAAGCTCTGATCTCCAGCATCTGCAGTCCTCATTTTTTTCCCTCTTTAGGCTTTGATCCTGGTTCTGGACTTGCTGGGCATTAAGAATTCCTTCTTGCATTTACCCTGTCTGTTGGAATTTGTTTCTATGAGATCCCTCCCCCTCATTATTTCTATACAGCAGTGAATATACTCCTTAAAAACAGATTCTGGCTCCTCTTACTATTCCATCCATCAGTCTGGTAAACCTTTGCATTTGCTCCATAGCTAGAGTGTTCTTCCTCTAACTAAAATTGCCCACGTTACTCCAGGTGTGTCTCAACAAGGGGCCCTATACAATCTCAGCAGGGCAGCCATACTGCTTTTCTAGAATACCCTTGCCACAAAGGCCACCATAGAGTTTACTTTCTACCTGCTGCACTGGTATGCTTCTTTCAGCAACTGGTGTACAAGGGCACACAGGTTTTGCATATTCCCCTCTCAATTTACAGCTATTCAGATGGTGTGCATTTGTGTTTGTGACCAAGGTGCATAACTTCACACTTATCCAAATCACAGGGTCATCAATGCATTCTTCTCTATTCACCTTCCAACCCGGTTTTTTTGGTCATCTCCAGACTTAGACATAATACTTTTAGTTCCCTAATGTAAATCATAACCTTATATTCTGAATAGCTGGCTTCCAGGCATTGATCCCTGTGGTACTACATTGGTCATTGCCTGCCACTCTGAACAAGACCCATTTATTCCTACCCTTTTTTATTTCCTGCTACCAACTAGTTCTCTCTACGTGTCAGTACTAACCCCAATTCTATGTGCTTTAGTGCTAATGTGAAACCTTATCAAACACCTTCTGAAAATTCAAGTAAACAACATCCACTGACTCCCATATCGAGTCAACACTTGTATCTTCAAAATTCCAGTAGATTTGTCAAGTGTGATTTTGCTCTTGTAAATTCATGCTAACTCTGTCTGATCCTGTCACTGTTCTCCAAATGCTCTGCTGTTAATCTTTTATAAATGGATTGTAGCATTCCCTACTGCTGATGTCAGTCTAACCAGTCTAAGACCAAAATATCATAAGCAAGAGGAACATAAGTAGGCCATTTGGCCCATTGAGCTTGCACTGCCAATCAATAGGATCCTGGCTGATCCAACATTTCTCATGACCGATTACCTGCATTTTCCCTGAACCCTTGATTCCCCTATTGATAAAGAATGTCTGTTTCAGCCTTAAATATACGCAAAGACTCTGCCTCCTTAGCTCTCTGTGGCAAGCCATTCAAAGACAAACTTCTGACAGAAGAAATTCCTCTGAGTCTTAATTGGTTCCCCTTTTTGTCTGACAATGTTTCTCTTCATGGGAGAGTCTAGAGACATTCTCTCAGCACTTAGCATGTCAAGCCTTTTAAAAATTCTGTTGGGTTCAGTGAGGTCACCTCGTTCATAGATTCATACAGCATATCACAGAAATGTCAAGTGGAGTCTGCACCAACTCCTAAAAGTATGCTAATACCAATATTCCTGAATGTTATTATATTTGAAGTACTCATCCAAATACCTTTTTAAAGGTTGTAAATTTTCCAGCCATCACTACCTTCCCAGGTAAGTGCATTTCAGTTTCCCACTATCCGCTGAGTCATGATGATTTTTCAAAATCTCCTCTGAATCATCATCTCCTTACCTTAAAACTTTACTAAACCAGTTTCTGATGCATCTCACCAAGTGTCCCTGAATTCCATGTGCTTTAACCTTCTAAATCAGTCTTCCATGTGAGACCTTGTTAAAAGTTTTGCTAAAATTCACAAACTACATCAACTGAACTTCCCTCATTCAAATTTTCAAAAGATTCTAATTTGTTTGGCATGATCTCTCTCTACTGAAAAATGTGTTGCTGGAAAAGCGCAGCAGGTCAGGCAGCATCCAAGGAGCAGGAGAATCGACGTTTCGGGCATAAGTCCTTCAGGAATGATCTCTCTCTAACAAAGCCATGCTGACTATCCCTAATTAAACAATGCCTTTCCAAGTATGTCGTAATTCATTCCTTAATTCTTCTAAACTCTAGTGAGTAGAGGCCCAACTTAGAGTCATAGAAGTGTATAGCACGGAAACAGACCCTTCGGTCCAACCCGTCTGTGCTGACCAGATATCCCAACCCAACCTGGTCCCACCTGCCAGAACCTGGCCCATATTCCTCCAAACCCTTCCTATTCATATACCCATCCATATGCCTATTAAATGTTGCCCCTTAGTTCCCTTTTATATCTTTCCCCTCAACCTATGCCCTCTAGTTCTGGACTTTACTACTTGTCTACACCAACCCCTTTGAAATAAGGGCTGACATATCATTAGCTTTCTTGATTACCTGCTATACCTGTGTGCTAGCTTTGTGTTTTGTACACAGGTCCTCCAAGTCCTTTTTGTATTTCAGCTTTGTGCAGTTTTTCTCAATTTAATTCCCAGTTACATAATTCTTGTCTCTGTACCTCCTTTTCTTTTTTAGAAATAGTGGGGTTACATTAGCTACCCTCTAATGTATAGGAACTATTCCAGAGTCCATTAAATCTTGAAGTGACAACAAATGCATTCACTGTTTCTAGGGATGGAGATTTATCAGACTTCAGTCCTATTAAGTTCTCTAACACCATGTCCCTTCTAAAACTGATTTTCCTCCTCCTCCTCATTGAATTCTGTTTTTCCCCACATTTTGGGAAGTTCTTTGTGAATGCAGAGACAAAATAGGTATTTAATTGGCTTGCCATTTCTTTGCTCCCCATTATAAGTTGTCCTGTTGGTGAATCCAAGCATTTTGAAGGAAATCTGGATAGAAACTGTAGAGGGCACTGGCTGTAATATTTCAGTGTCTCCTGGTCTTCAAGGAAATGCCAGATAACTGAAGAATTGCTAATATTACAGTCTTGCTGATAAGAGGTTGTATGGATAATTCTAGCTACGACACACCATATTGTTTCACTTCAGTGGTAGGAAAATGTTTGAAATGAATTATTTGGAATAGAATCATGGAAACAGGTGGATTGACTAGGAAAAAGTAGTCATGCATTTCTAAAGAGGAGATTTATAACTAGCTTAATGGAGAGTCTAACAATTCGAATTTTTCGAAGAGCTTATCAGGTGTGTAGATGAGAGTCGTGCAGTTGATGTAGTTTATATGGATGTCAGCAAAAACCTTTGACAATGTGCCACTTAAGAAACTAATCGAGAAGGTAAACGCACATGGGATCCAGGGTGGTTTGCAAGTTGGATCCAAATTTGGTCAGTGTAAAGAACGTGGTGGTGGAAGGTTGATTTCTTGACTGGAACCTGATGTACAGTTGGAAACTACAAGCTGAGTTCTAGGTCCATATGAAATGTTGGGAGATGATCATCAGTATTCAGGATGACAAAGTTTAGCTGGATGGATGACAGTGAGGAAGGTGTTCACTTTGGATGGGTAGATAGAATTTAATCCTGATTTAAAAAGGTGAGGTGACACACTTTGGAACAAGGAGCAAGGCAAGAGAATGCCATTCATGAAGCAGGACACAAGGTATCATATGCTGCAGAAAAGGCCTTTCAACCAACAAGAACACTACTCTAAATCTACATTAGTTCCACTTTCCAACATTTGGCCAATAGCCTTAAATGTTACTATGTTTCAAAAGGGTCATAAAAGGCTGCACTATAGAAAAGGGTCTTTCGGCCCATTGAATCTGTGCCAGTCAAAAACGAGCATCAAAATATTCCAATTATCTAATTTTGTTATATATAAATGACTTGTGTGAAAATGTAGCTGAGTAGGCTAGTAATTTTGCAGATTATACAAAAATCGGTGGAGTTGTGTACAATGTGGAAGGTTTGAGAGTGTGGTGCTGGTAAAGCACAGCAGATCAGGTAGCATCCGAGGAGCAGGAGAATTCATGTTTTGGGCAAAAGCCCCGATGAAGGATTTTTGCCTAAAACATCAATTCTCCTGCTCCTCGGATGCTGCCCAAGCTGCTGTGCTTTACCAGTACCACACTCTAGACCCTGATCACCAGCATCTGCAGTCCTCACCTTCTCCTAGTGTAGAAGGTTGTAAAAAGGATATGGTGGGATATAATCACTTGCAGATATGGGCAACAAAATGTCAGATGCCGTTTAGAGTCAGATGTACAGCATGGAAACAGACCCTTTGGTCCAACCCGTCCATGTCGACCAGATATCCCAACCCAATCTAGTCCCACCTGCCAGCACCCAGCCCATATCCTTCCCAACGGATACAATAAATGATATTGGTTGATGTGCAGGTTAAACTTTGGATGTGGTAGGCTCCTTTAGGGCCTTGGATGGAGGTGAGGGAGGTGGTGTGGGCACAGGCTTTGCAATTCCTGCGGTGGCAGGGGAAGGTGCCAGGATGGGAAGATGGGTTGTAGGGGGGCGTGGACCTCCTGCAGAAATGTCATCCCGTATTCCCAATTACTCCATCTTCGCCATATCTGCTCCCAGGAGGACCAGTTCCACCACAGAACACACCAGATGGCTTCCTTTAAAGACCGCAATTTTCCTTCCCACGTGGTCAAAGATGCCCTCCAACGCATCTTGTCCACATCCCGCACCTCTGCCCTCAGACCCCACCCCTCCAACCGTAACAAGGACAGAACGCCCTGATGCTCACCTTCCACCCTACCAAACTTCACATAAACCAAATCATCAGCTGACATTTCCACCACCTCCAAACAGACCCCACCACCAGGAATATGTTTCCCTCCCCACCCCTTTCCACCTTCCGCAAAGATCATTCCCTCTGTGACTACCTGGTCAGGTTCACGCCCCCCTACAATCCACCCTCCCATCCTGGCACCTTCCCCTGCCACAGCAGGAATTGCAAAACCTGGGCCTACACCACCTCCCTCACCTCCATCCAAGGCCCCAAAGGAGCCTTCCACATCCATCAAAGTTTTACCTGCACAACCTCCAATATCATTTATTGTATCCATTGCTCCCGATGCAGTCCCCTCTACATTGGGGAGACTGGATGCCTCCTAGCAGAGCGCTTTAGGGAACATCTCCGAGACACCCACACCAATCAACGACACTGCCCTGTGGCCCAACGTTTCAACTCCCCTTCCCACTCTGCCGAGGACATGGAGGTTCTGGGCCTCTTTCACTGCCGCTCCCTCACCACCAGATGCCTGGAGGAAGAACGCCTCATTTTCCGCCTTGGAACACTTCAACCCCAGGGCATCAATGTGGACTTCAACAGTTTCCTCATTTCCCCTTGCCCCACCCTCACCCTAGTTCCAAACTTCCAGCTCAGCACTGTCCCCATGATTTGTCCTACCTGCCTATCATCTTTTCCACCTATCCACTCCACCCTCTTCTCTTCTCCCCCCCCCCCCCAACCTATCACCTTTATCCCCTCCCCCACTCACCAATTGTACTCTATGCTACTTTCTCCCCATCCCCACCCCCCTCTCTCTTATCTCTCCACCCTGCATGCACTCTGCCTGTATTCCTGGTGAAGGGCTTTTGCCCGAAACGTCGATTTTTCCTGCCCCTCAGATGCTGCCTGAACTGCTGTGCTCTTCCAGTACCATTAATCCAGAATCCAGTATTGTGTTCAATTCTAGTCACCACATTACAGGAATGATGTGGAGGTTTTGGAGAGGGTGCAGAAGAGGTTTATAGGATATTGCCTGGATTAGAGGGCTTGAGCTATAATGAGAGGCAGGCAAAACTCAGGTTGTTTTCTCTGGAGCGGCAGAGGCTGAGGGGAGACTTGAAAGTGTATGAAATTGAGATGCAGAGAGTTGATGGTCAGGATCTTTTTCCCAAGAGTTGGATGTCTAAAACTGGGGAGCTTGCATTTTAGTTGAGGGGGGAAAGTTCAAAGGGGATACAAAGGGCAAAATTCTTTTTCTTGATAGGTGTCATGGGTGGTGGTGGTGGTGGAGGGGGCAGAAAAGGTTGACGCATTTCAAAGACTTTTAGATAAGCACATGAATATGCAAGGAATGGAGGGATATGGACCAAGGACAGGCAGAATGGATTAGTTTAATTTGATGTCCTGTTCAGCAAAATATTGTGGGCTGAAGGGCCTGTCCTTTGCTGTGCTATTCTATGTTCCATGAAATCCCATTTTCCAACCTTGGCATTGCAAGTGCAGATTTAAATACTATTAAATTTTGAGGGTTTTTGCCTCAACCGCTGAGAGGCAGAGTGTTACAGATTCGTACCATCTGAGTGAAAAAAAAAGTTTCCTCATGTCCGCTCTAAATGTTCTGCCTGTTTGAGTCTGTGCCCCTGATGGTAGATCCCTCCACCAAGGAGAAAAGTTCTTTCCTGTCTACCCAAACTCAGCCCTTCATATTTTATACATCTGTCATGTCGCCCTCAGCCTCTCCTGGAAGGAAATCAACCCCAGTCTATCCACTCTGTCTTCATATCTAAACATCTCCAGACCAGGCAAAAGCCTGGTAGATCTCCTCTGTGTGCAGTCCCATTCAATTAAGTGCATACCATCCTCTGGTGGTAATCTAACCAACTTTTTGCACATTTTTGGCATAACTTCCCTGCTCTTAAACTCAGTGTCTCAGCTAGTAAAGGTTAGTATCCCATTTGACTCCTTAGTTACTTGATCCATCTGTGCTGTTGTCTTAAAGGACTGGTGGACATGTACACTGATGTCCTTCTGATTCTTGATGCTTCGTAGACTCCTAACGTTCATCGTGTGTTCCCTTGCCTTGTTTATCCCACCTGAATGCGTTACTTTACGCTTATCCACGTGGAGTTCCATTTGCCACAGATCAGTCCATCTGACCAGTCTATCTATATTCTCTGTAGTCCTCCACAATCCTTGTTGCTATTTATCCCTATCTACCAATTTTCATATCATCTGCACACCTACTGATCAATCTGTCCTGTATTTAGGTTTAAATTATTTGTATAAATCACAAATAACAAAGACGCAACACTGATCTCTTTGGAATCCTACTTTATTCAGTCCAAAGATGTGCAGGTTTAATGGACTGGCTATGGGTTGCCCAGAGTGTCCATGGATATGCAGGCTAGATGGATTAGCAATGGGAAATGCAGTGTTACGACGATAGAGAAGGAGGTGGGTCTGAGAAGGATGCTTCACAGAATCCGTGAGGACCTGATGGGCCAAATGGCCTGCTTCCACACTGTAGGGATTCTATGATTCATTGGCTTCCAAAAACATCTTTTACCATCACCTTGTCCTTCCTGTTACTCGGTGAATTCTAGATCCAATTTGCCAAATTTTCTTGGATCCCATAGCTCTTATCTTCTCTATCAATCTCCTGGACAGGGCCTTATTAAAAACCATGAAGATCAAGTAGTCTATATCAAATGTAATGTCCAACTTGACTGAATTCACAAAACCATGCTCATTGTTCTTAACCCTTGCCATTCCAAGTGTAGATTATTTATGTCCCTCAGAATTGTTTAATGAGGTTCTTGATTAGTCTGGGGACCAAAGGGGAGAAGGCAGAAAAATGCGGTTGAGAAATATATCCGCCACGATTGAATGGTGAAGCAAAATGGTCTAATTCTGTTCTAATATTTAATGGTCTTAAGGTTTAAAGTAGCTTCTGACTGAGGTTAGACTGGCTTGTAATTTCCTATTTGATCTCCTCTATATACGCAGTGCCTGTGCTGTTTCCTTCCTCAACAGCCTTGGGTACATTTAACTACCCTGTTAATATAGAGTCATAGGGATGTACAGCATGGAAACAGACCCTTCGGTCCAACCCGTACATGCCAACCAGATATCGGTTGGAGGTCTGAGCTATAGGGAGAGGCTGAACAGGCTGGGATTGTTTTCCCTGGAGCGTCGGAGGCTGAGGGGCGACCTTACAGAGGTTTACAAGATGAGGTGCATGGATAGGGTAAATAGGCAAAGTCTTTTCCCTGGTGTCGGGGAGTTCAGAACTAGAGGGCATAGGTTTAGGGTGAGCGGAGAAAGATATAAAGGAGACCTACGGGGCAACTTTTTCATGCAGAGGGTGGTACGTGTATGGAATGAGCTGCCAGAGGATGTGGTGGAAGCTGGTACAATTGCAACATTTAAAAGGCATTTGGATGGGTATATGAATGGGAAGGGTTTGGAGGGATGTGGGCGGGTGCTGGCAGGTGAGACTAGATTGGGTTGGGATATCTTGAAGACTTCGATCAGATCTTCTAAATTCTAAAGAAAACTGGCCCATTTAATTTCTCCTCACAACTTAACTCCTGGAGTCCAGGTGTCATTCTTGTAAACCTATGTGATACAGCCTCCAAGGCCATTATATCCTTTTGAAGGTATGGTACCCAGATCTGCTCGTAGTACTCCAAATGGGGTCCAACCAGAGTTTTGAATGGCTGCAGCATACCCTCTGCATCTTTGTATTCCAGACCCCTCGATGTTGAGGCCAGTATTCAATTCGCTTTCTTTCATCTGTTTTCTACACCTGCTGATGATATTTTAAAGACTGATACACCTGAAACCCCAAGTCTCTTTGGGCATCCACTGTATTTAACTTCATATCCACATCTTCCCCCTCACTAGTGAAACTGACACAACGTATTAATTTAGACATCTTCTGTCTTGTGTGCACTTTGTCTTTACCAAGCTCTACTCATTTCCCCAGTCATCGGTTTAACCCTAAATGCATCAAAGCCTCCCCGAGAGCTTCAGTGGGTAAGGGAGATCTCCCTATTGGAGTCTGTCTTCCCTGGTCCTTTCCCTGAGATTATTCAATTGCCTGGAATAAAATTCTTCGAGCCTGCTTGGCTCTCTCTCTTATTCCTGATGAAGGGCTTATGCTCGAAACGTCGAATTCTCTATTCCTGAGATGCTGCCTGGCCTGCTGTGCTTTGACCAGCAACACATTTGCAGCTGGAATAAAATTCTTACAAGCAGTCCATTAAAGGTTTAGCACATTTATTTAAACGTTTACTACAATATCCCAGTTAGACTAGGGCTTGGAGTCTTGTTACTCTAAGTAGAGGTTCTAAAACCTGAGCAGAGTAGCGGTATTAGCACTTACCAACCTCGTGCACTCTCGGACTACTCTGAAAATGGCACTCTCAATCTTTAGTATTAATACAGTTTTTGCCCACTAAACGTGTCAATCAAACTCCTACTGATGAACGTGATATTCTCACCACATTCCTGCTGTGCTTGTGATGAATTTTATCACTATTCTAGTCATGTGACTAACAAAACTGGCCTTGTACTGACTTGGGTGATGACATTAAGTGTTGATATCCTATAAAGTTTGGTCACATTTATCACCTCATGTCCTTTTGTTTAAACCTGATTACTGACATTTAAATGCATTCCTAATTGTTTTCCACCTCACACGCTTGGTCAGTAAACTCTTCATTCAAACCCCTGTTGTCTTTCCTTGAAGTGATCTGTCAAAGGCTTTTGTTCCTCCTCAATGACTAATTTTTAAGTTTCATAGTTGCCTAAACGTATTCTTGAACAGAGCTGGACTTGCTGCTTTTCCCAGCAAAGCTTGAAACCTTTATTTAAGTTATTTAATACTTTTTCCTTTTGCTTTATTCTAACATTCTCTGGTTTCTTTAATTCTATGCTTTCCCTTCGTGTCCTTTCTCAAATGTACCTGTAAGATAACTTAATTTCCTTCAATTTACCTGCCATTATTCATTCTTGACCTCTTGTTGCTCCAGTAATTTCCTTAAGTTTCCCCTTGCACATTCTGTACTCTTCTGGAGTTTCTGCTGTTTCGAGCCCTTGGTATCGTCATAATCCTCCTTTTCTACCTCTACACAGTCCTCTAAATCCTTTGGTCAGGGTTCGCTGGAGTTGGTCTTACCTTTGTCTTTATGGAACATGTTGGCCCTGTGCTCTCCCTAGTTTCTCCTTGAATGTGTACCACTGTTCTGACGACAGATTTTCCTAAATCTATCTGCGCTCACTCCACTCTGGCCAAATCCTACCTAATCTTATTAAACTCCATCTCCCCTCCATTTAGAACTTTGATTTCAGGCCCATCCTTGTTATGGAACTGGACAATCTTGAATCTAATGGAGTTATTCTCGCTGTCTGCAAAATGGTGCCCCACTGATAGTTGAACCTCTTGGCTGGCTTAATTACCGACAGTGAAGTCTCCAAGACTTGTGGTACCTTTTTATGTATTTGCATATTTTTTTTTAAAAACTGTCCTCGATGCATTTTAACAATTTTGCTCCCTCTAAACTTTGCATACTTTCTGACTACCCCCAGTAATGCTGAGGAAGGGAATCCCTTATCACCACATTTTCACTCTACTTTCACTTGTACACTTCTCTGAAATTTGCCTATCTATCAGTGCCTCTATTTCTGACTGTTACAGAACCATTAATATACTCCCAGCAAAGTGATTGTTCCTTTTCATTTTGTAAGTTCATATCCAAATGGATTTATTTATTGTTCAGTCATAAATGTAGAACATAGAACAAAACAGCACAGTACAGGCCCTTTGGTCCTTGATGTTGTGCCTACCTTTTATGCTACATATCCTTCATTGTACAATCTTGCATGTGCCTATCCAAGAGTCACTTAAATGTCCCTAATGTATCTGACTGTACTATTATCACTGGCAGTGCATTCCACGAACCCACCACTCTGTTTAAAGAACCAATCTCTGTCATCTCACCTAAACCTTCCCCCAGTCACCTTAAAATTATGCCCCCCCCCACAGTGTGATAGCCTTTTCTGCCCTGGGGGAAAGTCTCTGGCTGTCCACTCTATCTCTTCTCTGCATCTTGTACACCTCTGTCAAGTCACCTCTCATCCTTCTTCGCTCTAATGAGAAAAGCCCTAGTTCCCTCAACCTTTCTTCATAAGACCTGCCCTCCAGTCCAGGCAGCATCCTGGTAAATCTCCTCTGCCCCTCTCTAAAGCTTCAAGGAGGAGATAACTGAATAATGGAAAAACAAAGCCCAATTGAGCAGTGTCAGCATGGTTTCATGAAGGGCACGTCATGCTTGACAAACTTGCTGAAATTCTTGCAGAATCTTTTGGCTTTGATCTTTGTTGTCATTATCTACAGGAATAGTGCCAGAAGACTGGAGGATATCAAATGTTGTCCCCTTATTCAAGAAGGGGAGTAGAGACACCCCTGGCAATTATAGACCAGTGAGCCTTACTTCAATTGTGGATAAATTGTGGGAAAGGATTATAAAAGATAAGATTTATAATCATCTAGAAAAGAATAATTTGATTAGGGATGGTCAACATGATTTTGAGAAGGATAGGTCATGCTTCACAAACCTTAGTGTTCTTTGAGAAGGTGACCAAAAGGTGAATGAAGTAAAGTAGTTGATGTGTATATGGATTTTGGTAAAGAGTTTGGTAAGGTTCCCCATGATGGGCTTTTGCAGAAAATATGGAGGCATAGGACTGAAGGTGACTTAGCAGTTTGGATCAGAAATTGGCTAGCTTAAAGAAGACAGGATGGTGGTTGATAGGAAATGCTCATCCTGGAGCTCCGTTACTAGTGGTGTACCGCAAGAATCTGTTTTGGGGCCACTGCTATTTGTCATTTATATAAATGACCTAGATGAGGGCGTAGAAGGATGGGTTAGTAAATTTGCAAATGACACTAAGGCCGGTAGAGTTGTGCATAGTGCAGAAGAATGTTGCAGGTGACAGGAATATAGGCTGCAGAGCTGGGCTGAGAGGTAGCAAATGGAGTTTAATGCAGAAAAGTGAGGTGATTCACTCTGGAAGGAACAACAGGAATGCAGAGTACTGAGCTAATGGTAGGATTCTTGGTAGTGTAGATGAGCAGAAAAATCTTGGTGTCCATGCATATAGTTCCCTAAAAATTGCCACCCAGGTTGATAAGGTTGTGGTGTGTTAGCTTTTACTGGTAGAAGGACTGCGTTTTGGAGCCACAAGGTCATGTTGCAGCTGTACAAAACTTGGGTCACCGCATTATAGGAAGGATATGGAAGCATTGGAAAGGGTGTAGAAGAAATTTACTAGGATGTTGCCTGGTATGGAGGGAAGGTCTTGAGGAAAGGCTGAGGGATTTGAAGCTATTTTCATTGGAGAGAAGAAGGTTGAGAGATGACTTAATAGAGACATACAAGATGATCAGAGGATTAGATAAGATGGACAGTGAGAGCCTGTCCTTTTTTATACAATGTAGATGCAAAATTGGCTGATAGAGACAAGGTGTCATGACCAATGATTACTTTTCAGGGTGTAAAATTTTTAATGTAGTTCCCATGGGGTTGGTATTGGGTCACTTCAATGATTGATTTATTGTATTTGTATTTTACAGAGAATAGTGAAAAGCTTCAACAGTTTCCACAATGTGGTGCCATTTTGAATAGTTTAAGAATAAAACCAATTTTAAAAAAATAACTGAGCCAGCTCATGCCTCACCACCACCTGTTCAAGACCCATCACTATAGGAGTCACAGCTCTTCAGGCTCTATCTCTTCGCAGCTAGGCCTACCTCGTGGTCGTTGCCACTGATGCTGGGTCCCATGCTGAACCCACACTCCCCCCACAATCGAGTCCCAGCTCTGGGCTTATTGTGCCCAGGAGTCGCTGACTCTGATGCCAGATGTTGCCTTGCTGGCAGTGCCATCTTGAAGTATGTTGCTGCAACTACCTTCAATCACTGGAGGAGTTTTGCAGCCATTTCTTGCTTTTCTTGATGTATATTAATGATTTGAATCTTCATGAGTGGGAGACAATATCCAAGTTTGCAGATGAAGCAATATTTGGAAGAGCCACTGGCCACAGGCCTCCAGCCTGAATAACAGCACTCCACCACCATTTTCTGTCTTCTACCTTTCAGCCAATTCTATGTTCAAATGGCTAGTCCCCCCTGCATTCCATGAGCTCTAACCTTGCCAACCTGTCTCCCATGGGGAACCTTGTGGAACGTCTTACTGAACTCCATATAGATCACGTCTACCACTCTGCCCTCATCAATTCTTTGTTACTACTTCAAAAAACTCCAAGTTTGTGAGACATGATTTCCCATGCACAAAGAAATGTTGACTATCCCTAATCCACCCTTGCCTTTCCAAATACATCCTGTCTCTCAGGATTTCCTCCAACAACTCGCCCATCACTGACCTAGGGCGCTCAGATCTATAGTTCCCTGGTTTGTCTTTACCACCTCTCTCAAATAGTGGCACCACATTAGTCAACCTCCAGTCTTCTAGCATCTCATCTATGCCTACCAATGATACAGATATCTTGGCAAGGGACCCAGCAATCACTTCCCTAGCTTCTCAAAGTTTTAGGGTACGCCTGATCCGGTCCTGAGGATTTATTGGGACATTGGTTAGGCCACTTTTGGAATATTGCGTGCAATTCTGGTCTCCTTCCTATCAGAAGGATGTTGGGAAGCTTGAAAGGGTTCAGAAAAGATTTACAAGGATGTTGCCGGGATTGGAGGATTTGAACTATCGGGCAAGGTTGAACAGGTTAGGGCTGTTTTCCCTGGAGTGTTGGAAGCTGAAGGGTGACCTTATAGAGGTTTATAAAATCATGAGCATGGGTAGAGTAAATAGACAGGTCTATTCCCTGGGGTGGGGGAGTCCATAACTAGAGGACAAAGATATAACAGAGACCTAAGGGGCAACTTTTTCACGCAGAAGGTGGTGTGCGCTCGGAATGGTCTGTCAGAGGATGTGGTGGAGGCTAGTACAATTGCAATATTTAAAAGACATTTGGATAGCTATATGAACAAGAAGGGTTTAGAGTGATATGGGCCAAATGCTGGCAGGTGGAACTAGATTGCATTGGGATATCTGGTTGGCATGGGCAAGTTGGACCGAAGGGTCTGCTTCCATGCTGTATGTCTGTATGATTCTATTTGTAAACTGTGAGGATGACAGTGTGGAACTCAAAAAGACGCTGGCAAGTTGATGGTAAATGGAAAGTTTTTTTTTATTTACTCATTGGATGTGGGAATTGTTGGTTGGCCAGCATTTATTGCTCGTCTCTAATTGCGCTTGAGAAGGCAGTCCACCTATGAAGAGAGCTCCAAGATTTTGACCCAGTGACAGTGAAGGAATGGTGAAGTCAGGATGGTCAGTAGCTTGGAGGGGAACTTGCAGGTGATGGTGTTCCCATGCATTTGCTGCCATTATTCTTCTAGATGGAAGTGGTTGTGGGTTTGGAAGATGCTGTATAAATATCATTGGTGAAAGTCTGCAATGCACCTTACAGGTGGTATGCATTGCTGCTACTGAGTGTCAGTGGTGGAAGGAGTGGATGCCCAGTGAGGTGGCACCAGTGAGGTGGGCTGCTTTGTCCTGGGTGGTGTCAAGCTGCTTGAGTGTTGTGGTGGGAGCTACACTCATCCAGGCAAGTGGATCACACTCCTGACTTGTGCCTTGTAGATGGTGAACAGGCTTTAGAGAGTCAGGAGGGGAGTTACATGCCACAGTATTCCTAGCCTCTGACCTCTCTTGTAGCTACTGTTTATGTGGTGAGTTGAGTTGAGTTTCTGGTTAATGGCATTCTCAAGGATATCGATAGTGGGGCAAGGCAGTGATGGTAACACCATTGAATGTCAAGGGGCGGTGAGTAAATTGTCTTTTATTGGAAATTGTCATTGTGGCATTTGTGTGGCATGAATTTTACTCGTCATTTGTCAGCTCGAGTCTGGATATTGTCCAAGTCTTGTTGCATTTGAATACAGACACTTTCAGTTTCTGAGGAGTTGTGAATGGTGCTCAACAATGTGCAATTATTGGCCAACATCCCCATTTCTGACCTTATGCTGAAGGGAAGGTCATTGATGAACAAACTAAAGATGATTGGGTCTTGGATACGACCCTGAGGAGCCCCTGCTGAGAATTCCTGGAGGTGCGATGACTGACCTCCAACAACCACGGCCATTTTCTGATGTCAGGTATTACTCCAACCAGGTAGCAGATGAGGTGCAGTGCAGAGAACTGAGGTACTGCTCTTTAATTGGAAGAATACTGCAATGCAATATAAAATAGTGGGTAAAATCTGATTGAAGATTTGTAGCTCGGGTATCCGTTGTTGTGGTTCTGCTCGCCGAGCTGGAAGTTTTTGCTGCAAACGTTTCGTTCCCTGGCTAGGGAACATCATCAGTGCTGTTGGAGCCTCGTGTGAAGCGCTGCTTTGATGTTTCTTCCGGTATTTATATTGGTTTGTTCTTGCCGCTTCCGGGTGTCAGTTTCAGCTGTAGTGGTTTGTATATGGTGTCCAGGTCAATGTGTCTGTTGATGGAGTTTGGGGATGAATGCCATGCTTCTAGGAATTCTCTGGCTGTTCTCTGTCTGGCTTGTCCTATGATAGTGGTGTTTTCCCAGTCAAATTCATGTTGCTGGTTGTCTGAGTGTATGGCTACTAGAGATAGCTGGTCGTGTCGTTTTGTGGCTAGCTGATGTTCATGGATGCGGATTGTTAGCTGTCTTCCTGTTTGTCCTATATAGTGTTTTGTGCAGTCCTTGCATGGTATTTTGTAAACTACGTTAGTTTGGCTCATGCTGGGTATTGGGTCCTTTGTTCTAGTGAGTTGTTGTCTGAGCGTGGATGTTGGCTTGTGTGCTGTTATGAGTCCTCAGGGTCGCAGTAGTCTGGCTGTCAGTTCTGAGATGCTCCTGACGTATGGTAGAGTGGCTAGTCCTTTTGGTTGTGGCATGTCCTCGTTCCGTGGTCTATCTCTTAGGCATCTGGTGATAAAGTTGCATGGGTATCCGTTTTTGGCGAATACCTTGTATAGATGTTCCTCTTCCTCTTTTCGCAGTTCTGGTGTACTGCAGTGTGTTGTGGCCCTTTTGAATAGTGTCCTGATGCAGCTTCGTTTGTGTGTGTTGGGATGGTTACTTTCATAGTTTAAGACTTGGTCTGTGTGTGTTGGTTTCCTGTGTACCCTTGTGGTGAATTCTCTGTTGGGTGTTCTCTCTACTAACACGTCTAGGAATGGGAGTTGGCTATCCTTTTCTTCTTCTCGTGTGAATCGGATTCCTGTGAGTGTGGCGTTGATGATTCAGTGTGTTTTTTCTATATCTGTGTTTTTGATGATTACAAAGGTGTCATCAACATATCTGATCCAGAGTTTGGGCTGGATTTGTGGTATGGCTGTATGTTCTAACCTTTGCATAACTTCCTCTGCTATGAGTCCCGAGATTGGTGATCCCATGGGTGTTCCGTTGATTTGTTCGTATATCTGATTGTTGAATGTAAAGTGTGTGGTGAGGCACAGGTCCAGTAGTTTAAGTATGCCGTCCTTGTTGATAGGTTCGGCCTCCTGTGTTCTGTTATGTATGTCCAGTAGGTTGGCTATTGTTTCTCTGGCTAGGGTTTTGTCAATTGAAGTGAACAGTGCCGTCACGTCGAATGATACCATGGTTTCTTCTTTGTCTATGTGTGTATTCCTGATGACGCCCAAGAATTCCTGTGTTGATTGTATGGAGTGTTTGGATCCGCTGACTAGGTGTTTCAGTTTTTGTTGTAGTTCTTTGGCCAGTTTGTATGCTGGTGTCCCTGGTAGTGATACTATGGGTCTGAGTTGGATGTCTGGTTTGTGTACTTTGGGTAGTCCATAGAATCTGGGGGTGTTGTTGCTTTCAGGTTTCATTCTTTGCTGGTCTGCTTTGGTTATCTGTCCATTTTTTTGTAGATTCCTTAGTGTGTTGTTTATTCTATTGGTGAGTTGTGGTGTGGGGTCGGAATCCTTCATTTGGTAGGTGTTGGTGTCTGCGAGTAGTTGTTGTGCTTTACTGATGTAGTCTGATTTATCTAGGATGACCGTCATTCTGCCTTTATCTGCCGGTAGTATGATTATGTTTTTGTCATTTTTCAGTGCTTTCAGTGCTTCCCTCTCCTTGGTGTTGAGGTTATGTGTTTGTCGTTTTCTTATCATCATGGGTACTACCGTTTGTCTCACTGTTTGTTGTGTCTCTTCTGTCAGTCCATTGTTCCTGAGTGTGCTTTCTAGTGCTGCTAGGAAGTCTGCTGTGTTGGCATCCCTGTGGTTGTATTTGAGTCCCTTGGCCAGTATAGTTCTTTCCATGTCTGTGGGAGAGGTTTTTAACCCAGGTGTGTGTTGTAGTGTCCTCCTTTTTGTGTGTTAGTTTGTCCATTTTTTCTCTTAGTGCTGTTTTTTTGCGGAGTGTTGTCCTGTTCTGTCCTATAGTGACAGCCTGTTCTATGGTCCGGGTCCATTCCTGATTAGTGGTTTTTGAAATTAACGACTTTTGGCGTGCAATTTCTTGCTTGTATCTGTGCAGTCAGTTGTGAGCGTCTGTGATCATTACCTGGACCATCCTGAATCCGTTCTTCTTGGCTGTTTCCCTAGCTTGTGGGTTATTTACTGGAGGTCTGTACTTGACACATTGTGGAAGGATTTGTTTTTTTCTGCATTCGTGGAGGAACCGGAGTTGTTCATATGTTGCGCTGAGGCGGTTAGCGCAGGATTCCCATCTCCTGGCTTGTTTCAGCGTTTCTCGCCCGTAAGTGTTTAAACACAAGTGTTTAACACACAAAAAGGAGGACACTACAACACACAACTGGGTTAAAAACCTCTCCCACAGACAGCTCACAGACATGGAAAGAACTATACTGGCCAAGGGACTCAAATACAACCACAGGGATGCCAACACAGCAGACTTCCTAGCAGCACTAGAAAGCACACTCAGGAACAATGGACTGACAGAAGAGACACAACAAACAGTGAGACAAACGGTAGTACCCATGATGATAAGAAAACGACAAACACATAACCTCAACACCAAGGAGAGGGAAGCACTGAAAGCACTGAAAAATGACAAAAACATAATCATACTACCGGCAGATAAAGGCAGAATGACGGTCATCCTAGATAAATCAGACTACATCAGTAAAGCACAACAACTACTCGCAGACACCAACACCTACCAAATGAAGGATTCCGACCCCACACCACAACTCACCAATAGAATAAACAACACACTAAGGAATCTACAAAAAAACGGACAGATAACCAAAGCGGACCAGCAAAGAATGAAACCTGAAAGCAACAACACCCCCAGATTCTATGGACTACCCAAAGTATACAAACCAGACATCCCACTCAGACCCATAGTATCACTACCAGGGACACCAGCATACAAACTGGCCAAAGAACTACAACAAAAACTGAAACACCTAGTCAGCGGATCCAAACACTCCATACAATCAACACAGGAATTCTTGGACGTCATCAGGAATACACACATAGACAAAGAAGAAACCATGGTATCATTCGACGTGACGGCACTGTTCACTTCAATTGACAAAACCCTAGCCAGAGAAACAATAGCCAACCTACTGGACATACATAACAGGACACACGAGGCCGAACCTATCAACAAGGACGGCATACTTAAACTACTGGACCTGTGCCTCACCACACACTTTACATTCAACAATCAGATATACGAACAAATCAACGGAACACCCATGGGATCACCAATCTCGGGACTCATAGAGGCAGTTATGCAAAGGTTAGAACATACAGCCATACCACAAATCCAACCCAAACTCTGGATCAGATATGTTGATGACACCTTTGTAATCATCAAAAACACACAATCATCAACGCCACACTCACAGGAATCCGATTCACACGAGAAGAAGAAAAGGATAGCCAACTCCCATTCCTAGACGTGTTAGTAGAGAGAACACCCAACGGAGAATTCACCACAAGGGTACACAGGAAACCAACACACACAGACCAAGTCTTAAACTATGAAAGTAACCACCCCAACACACACAAACGAAGCTGCATCAGGACACTATTCAAAAGGGCCACAACACACTGCAGTACACCAGATCTGCGAAAAGAGGAAGAGGAACATCTATACAAGGTATTCGCCAAAAACTGATACCCACGCAACTTTATCACCAGATGCCTAAGAGATGGAACGAGGACATGCCACAACCAAAAGGACTAGCCACTCTACCATACGTCAGGAGCGTCTCAGAACTGACAGCCAGACTACTGCGACCCTGAGGACTCATAACAGCACACAAGCCAACATCCACGCTCAGACAACAACTCACTAGAACAAAGGACCCAATACCCAGCATGAGCCAAACTAACGTAGTTTACAAAATACCATGCAAGGACTGCACAAAACACTATATAGGACAAACAGGAAGACAGCTAACAATCCGCATCCATGAACATCAGCTAGCCACAAAACGACACGACCAGCTATCTCTAGTAGCCATACACTCAGACAACCAGCAACATGAATTTGACTGGGAAAACACCACTATCATAGGACAAGCCAGACAGAGAACAGCCAGAGAATTCCTAGAAGCATGGCATTCATCCCCAAACTCCATCAACAGACACATTGACCTGGACCCCACATACAAATCACTGCAGCTGAAACTGACACCCGGAAGCGGCAAGAACAAACCAATATAAATACCGGAAGAAACATCAAAGCAGTGCTTCACACGAGGCTCCAACAGCACTGATGATGTTCCCTAGCCAGGGAACGAAACGTTTGCAGCAAAATCTTCCAGCTCGGCGAACAGAACCACAACAAAATAGTGGGTGCAAATCTAAAAGGGATGAAGAAACAGAGGAACTGGGGGTCATATATGCAAAGATCTTTGACAGGGCAGAACAGGTGTTAAGAGCTGTAAATAAACCATACAGTGTTCTGAGCTTTATTAATAGGGAGACAAAGTACAAGATCGAGAAGGAGATGGTGAACTTGTATATGACCTTTTATTAGACCTCAACTGGAATATGGCGCACAGTTTGTGGATACCACATTATAGGAAAGATGAGAACGTATTGGAGGTTGTGTGCACAATCAATTTACTAGAATGGTTCCAGCTATGAGAAATTCAATCTCTGAGGATGGATTGAAGAAGTTTGGATTGTTTATCCAGAATTTAGTTAGGCATTTGATACAAAAACTAAAAGCACCTGGGATTTGGGGTCGGCTGGCTAAATGGATACAAAAACTAGCTTAGTCGTAGAAGACAGAGGGTAGAAGTAGAAAGGTGCTTTTCAGTAACTAGTGGTGCTCCACAGGGTTCAGTCTTTGGTCCTTTGCTGTTGCATATATAAATGATCCAGAGGAAAATGTGGGTGGTCTGATTAGTAACTTTGCAGATGACACAAGATTGGTGGAGTTGTTGATCGTGCTGACAATTGTGAAAGGATACAATAGGTTATAAATTGGCGAGTTGGGCACAGAAATGGCAGGTGGAGTTTAATCCAGACAAATGAGAGTTGATGCATTTTGAATTATACTGCGGAAACCCTTAGGAACATTAACGTACAAACAGATCTGGGTGTGCAGGTCACAGTTCCCTAAAACACAAGTGGCCAGGGCGATTAGGAAGTCCTACAGCATACTTGGCGAAAATGAGGGCTGCAGATGCTGGAGATTCGAGTTGTGTGTGGTGCTGGAAAAGCGCAGCAGGTCAGGCAGCATCCAAGGAGCAGGAGATTCGATGTTTTGGGCAAAAGCCCTTAATCAGGAAGGCATACTTGCCTTTGTTGGCTTGGATGTGGAGTACAAGAGTGGACAAACCATGTTGCAGCTATACAAGACCCTTGTTAGGCTGCATTTGGAGGATTGTGAGCAGTTTTGGTCGTCCCATGTCCAGAAGGAGGTGGAAGCCTTGGTGAGAAGGTTCACCAGGATATTGCCTGGTCTCCAGGACATTGACTGTGAGGAAAAGTTAAAAAGACTAAGATTGTTTTCTTTGGAAGGACAGCCGCTGAGAGAAGACCTGATAGAGGTTGTGTTATAAGAGGCATAGATAGGTTAGATAGTCAGAGGCTTTTTCCCAGGGTTGAAGTTTTGATTATAAGGGGTCACAGATTCAAAGAGGGGGTAAGTTTGAGAGATCTGTGAGGGAAGTCTTTCAGTCAGTGGTAGGAGCCTGGAAAGCACTGGCAGAAAAGGTGGCGGAAGCAGGCACATTGGCGACATTTAAGAGGCACCTGAAAGGTTACATGAATAGGGAGGGAATAGAGGGATGAGGACTGAATAAGGGCAGAAGGTTTGTTTTATGGTTTAGTTCGAGCATGATGACCAGCACAGGCACTTGGAGGGCTGAAGGACCTCTTTCTGTGCTGTACTTCTCTCCAGGACAAACATTAAAAATCTGATTTGAGGTGTTCAAAACCATAAGTGGCCTGAACAGATATGGTGAAACTGTTTCCATGTGTAAAAGAAGCAAGAATGAGAGGGCATAAATTTCAACTTCAGTTGTGTAAACGAAGCAAGGATGATGTGTGAAAAGCACTCGTGGCAAATTGTTAGAGTCTGGAATACCTTTTCTGGAAGTGTGGTGTGCGCAGGTTCAATTGAGGCATTCAAGAAACATTTGATTGTATTTAGATAGAAATGGTGCAACGACATGTGATAATAGGGTTAGCAATGATACAGTGGGCTGAAATGCCTTATTCACCGATGATTCTATGATTATAAATACTTAACACTGCAGCTCATGAGGGTATTAAACACTTGAGGCTTAGTTTATAATGGCTGCAGTCAAACAACTAATTGCGATGATGTGGGAAAAGAAAAAGCACTAAGCTGTCAGTTATTTTTGAAGGCTGGCTGATCCTGGGTTAACACAGTTGGTCAGGCAGCATCTGAGGAGCAGGAGAGTCGATGTTTTGAGCATAAACAATTCATCAGGAAAAGAGCTTATGCTTGAAACGCCAATTCTCTTGCTCCTCGGTTGCTACCTGACCAACTGTGCTTTTCCAGCACCCCACACTCTTTTGACTCTGACCTCCAGCATCTGCAGTCCTCACTTTCTCCTTATCCTGGGTTCGTTAAGCAGGTTGTGTAGAGAGTTCTGATTAAGGACCAATGATCCAAAATATTGGTGCTTCTCTCTCCGTAGGTATTGCCTGACCTGTTGAATGTTTTAAGCTCTTATGTTGAGAATTATTTCCTTTTACTAGAATTCTTTTATGAAATAGACTTGAAAACATGGATGATTTTGGGATAGTGTAGGGGGACGAGCTGAGAATAGTTCACAGGTCGGCGCAACATCGAGGGCCGAAGGGCCTGTTCTGCCCTGTATCGTTCTATATTCTAAACTGAAAGGGTTGAATTGGTGTGGTGCCAATATCACTATTTTCTGCATTTTCAGGTTTCACGTATGAGAGATCAACCTTATGGACTCGCTGTAGTATGCTCACTTTTTGGGCTGCTTGGATTTTCCATTTATCCAGTGGGCATGGAGCTTGGTGTAGAATGTTCTTACCCTGTGGGTGAAGCAACCTCTGCTGGATTAATCTTCGTTTCTGGGTAATGAATCATTATTGCTTTTGTTTTTCTCCCCACAGTGATTTCTTTCTCCTTGTCATAGAATCAGAGATGTACTCGACGATGGCCCACTGTTGCCTATACTTTTCTTTATCAATGGATGTCAGAAAAATACTTAAAATATATTTTTTAAAATTTAGAAGGATGGGATGGCTTTCTCTCATCTTTACATGAGCCAACAAGGTAGTATCTAGATATTTCTGCTCACATCGTGAAAGAGTGTTGAACCCAGAACCTTTTGATTTGGGCAAGAGTACTATTTACTGAGCCATGGTTGACACACAAGGGAGTATATGTTTGCACTTTTAATAACTAATCTCTCCTATTTTTAACTGCAGACAGCTCCAGGGATCTTTATTTATATATTTCCTGCCAGCACTGGCCCAGCCAGTTACTAGTGACGGTTCTGCCTGTCAAGTTGGAGTAGGTGCAGCACTCGATTGGACAGGTTAGTGTGGATTCTAAAATCACTGTACCTTGTGATAATTTCATCTTTTGGTAGATTTTTTCGCAAGCTCTTTCCATAATACTAGTCCACAGGGCTGCCTCATATTGAATGATGAAGATATGCTGGTGTTGGAAGGGGTCCAGAGTAGGTTTACAAGAATAATCTGGGGAATGAAGGGCTTGTCATATGAGGAGCGGTTGAGGACTCTGGGTCTGCAGTCAGTGAAATTTAGAAGGTCGAGGGATGTTTCATTGAATCTTACAGAATACTGAGGGGCCTGGATAAAGTGGATGTGGAGAACATGTTTCCACTAGTAGGAGAAGACACAGTCTGAGTGAAGAGATGACCCTTGGAAATAAAGGATGAGGGAATTTCTTCAACCAGTGGTTAGTAAATCTGTGGAACGCTTTGCTGCAGAGGGCTATGGAGGGCAAGTCGTTGTGTGTTTAAGACCAGAAAACGTTCTTGATTGGAAAGGGGATCAAGGGTTATGGGCGAAGGCAGGAGAATGGGATTGAGAAATACATCAGCCATGATCAAATGTCAAAGCAGACTTGATGGGCTAAATGGTCTAATTGTGCTCCTATATGTTATGGTCTAATAAGACTTTTGTAGAAGAGACAATTGAGTAACGAGAAGTAGTTAATTACATAAACAATTATTTTACTATTAAGTCTGGTTAACTGTATTAATGCTAGAAAGACGGATTGATACCTCCTAAGAGAGAGTTCCTGTTACACTGCTGTAGACTAGAAATTGTAAACAGCTGACCTGGTTCTTCCCAGATACAGTCAGTAGGTGGAGCTATTCCTTAGCTTTCAAGTTAACTTTCCGGCCAACTGCCTAAATGACATGGTTTTCTGCCTCTTCGGTTTCTCAGCAAAATTATTTTCGCATTTTGGCATATTTAAGAATCAAAGTGCTTTTTATTTTTGTTTGCACTCAGCTGGAATTCACTAGCTCTTGAGTAGACTAATTATATGTAATTAATAAGTAAATGTTAATTGTATAGTCATAGTCATAGAGATGTCCAGCATGGAAACAGACCCTTCGGTCCAACTCGGTGCTAAACAGATATCCCAACCCAATCTAGTCCCATTTGCCAGCAATTGGCTCACATCCCTCCAAACCCTTTCTATTCATATTCCCATCCAGATGCCTTTTAAATGCTGTAATCATACCAGCCTCCACCACTTCCTCTGGCAGCTCATTCCATACACGCACCACCCTCTGCATGAAAAAGTTGCCCCTTAGGTCCTTTTTATATCATTCTCCCCCTCACCCTAAACCTATGCCCTCTAGTTCTGGACTCCCCCACCCCAGGGAAGAGACTTTGCCTATTTATCCTATCCATGACCTTCATGATTTTGTAAACCTCTATAAGGTCACCTCTCAGCCTCCATGGAAAACAGCCCCAGCCTGTTCAGTCTTCCCCTATAGCTTAAACCCTCCAACCCTGGTAACATCCTTATAAGTCTTTTCTGAACCCTTTCAAGTTTCACAACGTCCTTCCAGTAGGAAGGAGACCGGAATTGCGTGCAATATTCCAACAGTGGCCAAACTAATGTCTTATAGTGAGAAAGGACATTATTGCCGGTGAAGTAGAAACTCTATGGTTAGAGTTTAGAAACACCAAGAAACAATAATGTGGGTTGTATATAGACCCTCAAACTGTAGTGGTAATGTTAGAGAAGGCTCGAAACAGGAAATTAGAAATGCAAGCAATAAGGCTACAGCTGTATTTATGGGTGACTTTAATTTGCATTTAGATTGGGAAAATCAAATGACTTACCCTATTGTAGTGGGCAAATTCCTGGAGAGTGTGCTAGATGATTTTCTGAATCGTTATGTTGAGGAACCAACGGAAGGGCAGACCATCTTAGTCTGGGTAGTGTGTAATAAGGAATGGATAATTGGCAAGCTAGCTGTGCAGGCCCCCATGTGATGAGAGACCATTAAGATGGCGATTGCAGTGTTGATTCTGAGACAAGGGTCCTGAATCTAAACTGCTATGGTATGAGGCGTGAGCTAGCTATGATAAACTGGGGACAATGATTATATGGGATGACTGTAGATGGGCAACAACAAATATTTAAAGAGTATATGGAGGAACTGCAACAATTATTCATTCCTGGGAGAAAGTGAAGACTGCAGATGCTGGAGATCAGAGTTGAGTGTGTGGTGCTGGAAAAGCACAGTAGGTCAGAGGAGCAGGAGAATAGAGTTTTAAGCAAAAGGGTTTGTCATATGTTGTGGTTCTGTTCGCCGAGCTGGGAATTTGTGTTGCAGACGTTTCGTCCCCTGTCTAGGTGACATCCTCAATGCTTGGGAGCCTTCTGTGAAGCACTTCTGTGATCTTTCCTCCGGCATTTATAGTGATTTTCTTTATAGCAGAGAAAGCTGAGAGGGGATCTAAGAGGTGCATAAGGTTGAGTGGGATGAAGAGAGACTGGATCAGTTAGGATTATATTCACTCGAGTTTAGAAGAATGAGGGAGGATCCAATAAAAACACAGAATTCTAACAGGGCTCGATGGGATAAATGCAGGATGACTGGGGAGTCCAGAATCTCAGTCACAGACTGAGGATATCATGTAAAGTCATTTAGGAGTGAATGGAAAAATCTCTCCAGAGAGTGGTGAGCGTGTGGAATTCTCTGACAGTGGTTGTGGATAAAATATTGAATAGTTTTTAAGGAGGTGTTAGATGTAGCTCTTCAAGCTAAAGAAATGAAATGATATGCAGGAACAAGTTGCTGAATTAGATAATCAGTCATGACCTGTTGGAGCAGGCACAAAGAACCAACTGGCCTACTCCTCCAATTTTCTATGGGTCTAATTTCCATGGGAAATTGAGAATTGGCTCTTTTATTTAGTGTGAAAGGATCAGCACCATTAACTGTGTATTAGATTGATGACAAGACTCCATTTAAGGAAGAATGTAAATGTATTGGAAGCAGTCTGCAGAAGGTTTACAAGACTTCTGTCCGGATCATCTTCCCTTGACCTTCTAAGTGGCAGAGGTTGTGGTTTTGAGGGTACTTTTCAAAGAAACCTGCTGAGTGGCTTCGGTGGATCCTCTCAACTGTTCACATAACTGCCGACACTTCTGGGATGCAGAGAGTGAATGTTCTAACTGGGGAGAATGGTGTCAAACGTCTTGAGTGTTATTGGGACTGTACTCATTCAGGAAATGGACAATATTTCATCACACTCCTGACTTGTGTCTTGAAGTTTGTGTGCAGGCTTTGGAGTGATAGCAGGTGAGTTATTTGCCACATAGTTCCCTGTTTTTGGATTGTTAATGTTGCTATTACATGGCTGGTCCAGTTCAGTTTCTGGTCAGTGGTAATCTCAGGGCATGAGGATTTGGTTACTAAGTGCTATTGACCATTATGGGGAAAATAGTTGGATTCTCACTTGCATTGGTAATTTCCCAGCACTTTTGTGGCATGAATATTATTAGCCACTTATCAGCCTCAACTTGAATATTGTCCAGACCTTGTACACTGGCATAGACTGCTTCACTGTGTCTGTAATACTTGTTTATTGAAGAAATAATCATGCGTTCATATGTTTTTTTATTTAATAGTTCCTACATTGGTGTTGGCTGCTATCTGTAGCTTGGAAGCTTGCTGCTTTGCACTCTTGTTCCATACAGAGTACAGGCGAGTCAGTGCTGAAGACGATGAGGATTCCTCTGCTCTTCTTGATGGAGCTGTGTCTGAATGATTGTACACTTGCAGGGACCATGTCTGTTTCCAGGAATCTGAAAGACCATTTTATTTTTAAAAATATTTGAAATGTTTTATATTACATATCTATCTGTCTTCCTGTTTTAAAAGTGGACACTGAAGCACACTTTTTAATTCCCAATCAGCCTGTGTTTGCCAGGTATTTTTTATCGTGTATTTGTTTTCTAATTTACTTTCTTTACATATTTTTGAATATGTAAAGTGTTAAAAATGCAAATGTATTATAAGTAGGAAAGTTAGATTTTACAAATTATTTAAAAGTACATTTTCATGACTGTAAAGGAGATGAATAATCAAGAGCTCAACTTCCAGTTTGATCAATGCCCCTAACTTGATGAAAGTTGACCATCCAGTAGTGTGTTCTAGAATCTGAGAGATAAATACATCTCGTACAAAGTGCCTGTTGTTTGCCTAGATGCATTATGCTGTTCAATAAGAGATCACTTTTCAACTTCTGACAAAGCAAATGAAGGAAAAATGACTCTAGTTTAAAAGGGGATTAGTGAGCAGAGGGATCAAACATGCTTGAACGAAGATTAACTAGTGGGGAATAAACATGGGAATAGGTGATTAGTGAGCAAATGCCAAGAGACACAAAATCCCTACAGTGTGGAAGCAGGCCATTTGGCCCAACAAGTTCACACTGACCCTCCGAAGAGTCTCCCACCTTAACCTATTCCCTATTACTCTACATTTTCCCTGACTAATGCACCTCGCCTACACATCACTGAACAGGTATGGGCAATTTAGCATGGCTAATTCACCTTACCTGCACATCTTTGGACTGTGGGAGGAAACCAGAGCCCCCGGAGGAAACCCACACAGATATGGGGAGAATGTGCACGTTCCACACACTGTCATCTGAGGCTGGAATCGAACTCCGATCCCTAACACTGTGAGGCAGCAGTACTAATCGCTGAGCCACCATGCTGCTAACTTGACATCTCAATGCTGTTCAGTCAGCCTGCCAGAGAGCTCTGCAACTGTAGGTTGTCTGCAAAAATCCATAAATCTGCAGTGTAATGGGAATTGTGTTCTAGGCTCCTGCTCCATTTGGTGTTATTTAGGGACCTTTTTGTTTTCAATATCTGTTTGGCTGTAAAACATGGGCAACTTCAAGGCTTTGTGAAAAGAAACTCCATTTTCGTCTTCGTTGTATGTGATGCATTATGAACACATCTTGGCAGAGCAAGATCACAAACTGAGCAATCCTCTTGAAGCACACAGATCCAGGCAATGAAAGCCAAAAGTAGCCTCAGTGGATAAAGCTGGTCAGCAGGCTGGAAGACAGTTGCCAACCTAAGAACTTTCTATACAGTGAAGCAACTGAAGCCAGGTGACCAATAGGCTGCTAAAAGCTCCATTTTATAGATAGTTTTATGTGTGGCTTGATGACCCTCAAACATTGGCTTTTGGAGTCAGGAACTGAAAGCAGAGGAGCACCTCCTGTTGGTTGTCTTGCACCATGACAACAACAACTGGTTACAGCAGCTTGGGAACCGGTGCTATCCACAACAACAACTTGTAACAACACGTCCTGTGTGGTGCCTGTGGCAAAACTTGATTCTCATGCATTGGGTTTTAGTCATCAGCAATGACATACAAAATGAAACCTTTATATCTAAACCCCATTGGTTGCTGCACGATCATCAGCTGTAGATGGAAGAGTATCACAACAGCATGTAAAGCACACTGAAATTCTATTGTGCTAACTTTGCCCCGAAGAATGTTAAACATTTTAGAGGATGAGAAAAAGCAGACATATTAGGAGTTCCATGAGTGAGAAATGCAGCAGAGCCTTCCGAATATAGAGCAAGCCTTGGTTCATTGAACAAGAATATCATATGCAAGACCCATTGAATGCTATAACTGAAGAGTTAAAAGATTAGGCCATGTCACCAGAAAGGAGCCAGCACAAGCTTTGAACTTACTCTTTCATTTTGAAGGCACTTACAAAGTATCTTGTATATTTGTAATTCATTAAATGTGTTATTCGAGCTTTTGCTTCTACATCAGAATACCTTCCAGTGAATGCAGCTATCAGTTTGACTCAGCTATTAACATTTACTTATCGGAGTCAAAAGCTTGTTGGATGAAACTCCAATTTCTGATTTAAACACAAAATCGTGGTTGAAAATTAAGAGAATGTTTGCGGATTGTTGAGGTGAAGTATTAAATTTAGATTCTTAGTTTTCCGAACGTTGCTTCCTGAATTAGCACCCAAAACATACATTTACTTTGTTCCTGTTTGAGAGATTTTGCACTTTACAGATTAGCTGCTAAACAATAAAGGAACAGGTACTTCACAGTTTATTGTTAATGTGTGATAAAGTGCAATAAATTGCAATGTGCGTGAAAGATCTTTATACGGCTGTGGAGAAGTTTGCAGCCTTTAATTGTGCCTGTTTTCCAATTAAATGCTTTTGGATGATGATCAAAGGGATAGGTTGCAGTTTTCTTCAAGTTATTAATGAAATTTATTTGGCTCCCTCATCCTGTATTTGGTACAGGTCAGAAATAGTAAAGGCTGAAACTTGCTATTAATTGGGCTGATTGCGTTTGACTCTTGCTTCTGGGTCGTTGCCATGATCCTTTCAATTTATCTCAGGTTAATTTCCCATTTTCCCATGTCTTGCCTTTGCTCTTATTCATTTGCTTTCTACTGGACTATAGATGATTTTCCTAAATGAGATGTCAATTACAGTGCTTGTGCAAAATTCAAATTATTGTCAAATTTTCTATCTGGAAGCATTTTGTTTTTATACTTTTGAGCAGTGACAATTAATGAAGTTTAAAATCTATTGGACTGAGTCAGAATTGCTGATCCTGGACCCCTGTATTGTCTTTATTTTGAAGAAAAAAAAATACTATAATTTGGGAGTGCAGTTTAGCAAGTAATTATTTTTATTCTTCTGAAAGTGAGGTATTGAAGTATTCTTATTTCTTGGTGAACCACTGTTTGTCTTTTGCAAAAAACAGAAGTAATTAGATTTGTTTTGTTTTTGTAACGTTTATTCGGTGTTAGGAGCAATCATCTCATTTGCAGAGCTGCTGTTTGTGGGATACAAAATGGCTTATTTCCAAGTGCCTTCGAGTTTCACAAAAGAACTTCACTGAATATTGGTCAACTCAGTTGAACCAATAATACATTTTATTTAGTATTTTGAGGCAGTTCTTCAGCCTCCAGTTTTGGAAGTTGAACAGTCTTCTCAAGCTGCTGGCAGTGACAGACTTGGCATGAAGTTGTTTTCTTTGTATATTATAGCTGAATATGACTTAAGGAAATGACAAAGCACCCAAGGAGATGATTTGGCTCATCATGTCTGTTCCAATACTTTCAAAAATTATCCGGTTAGATCCACTACACATTTCTTCTTATCAAAAGCATATCAGATCCCTTTCAAAGCCCTCTTGAAATGCCAGTATTTTGGATATATGTTGTGTGATGGTCTCTGAGCTTTCTCATCAATTATTGTGAACCTAACTGTCCTGGATTCTGAAGCATTTTCAAAATTTTAAAATTTGTTAGTGATTGTAGTGGTTCCTTTAGATTTGGTATCACATTAATTTCTTCAATTATTGCAGCTTCACTGTGTACAGAAATGTAACAGGTCTGAGTATCCCTTCAAATACTTCTATTCCCAAAGCATATATAATATGAGAGAGGGAGAATTGTTGTTTCCTTCAAATCTCCAGTGATAGTTTAGACTTGAAATCTGAAGAAATCTCGGTTGGGGTACCAATCCCCCCTCAGGATTAATCAGACGTCGGTCTGCTTTCCAGGTTGGTTTCCTGATTTTGCTTGCATCTGAAAAGGTAATGATTTATTTTCCTGGTCTCTCTCTGTGACTGACTTGTCACAAATGAATTTACTTGTTTTTATTATTTTTACCCATTTTCTTCCTTCCCTAACCAAAGGTGTCAGTCATTTGCTGAAGATCCACAGGGGTTTGTCCTCCAACGTTTCTCCTGGGTAGCGATTAATTAGATGTAACTTGAACAGGAGTCTGTGATGAGATACTGTACTTGAGCTTGAGCCTGGTATTATCCGATTTCCAGCCTTGTATAGTTGCAGCCAGATGCACTGAATAGCAGCCTGAAGGAGCACTGACCTGCTGACTCAGCTGAAATCAGCTAACACATCACAAAGCAGAGACCAAACTTTCCCATCTCATTAAATGAGATTGGGGTCAGTGTTTTTTTTAATTTGTATTTTATTGATTGTTTTATTTATTTATTTAAAAAAGATAGACCATGTTCAAAATGCTTAACAGATAATGGCTCAAGATGAGTCTATGCCAAAGTGGTTATCTTCCAATTTGGATTAGTGGCTGAATAATGGTAGCAGCTGACATTGAGGCAGTGGTAGGGAGATTCACTGCCTTTAGTGAAAATTCTGGCTGAATTTGGTAAAATTGCTTCCAAATATCACTTGACAACTGATCCAAATGCAAGGGAAACCAACCACAACATTTTAACTGGCTATAAATTAAAGAGTAAAACATTAACAAATTTGCATCTATGTAATTTTGTCTTGGATTAAAGATTGTTGATCACTTGCTGATATTCCATTATCATTCTGTAATATCATTAAACTTTTTTCAAATGAAAACTTGTTTTTCATCGTGTTTTTAAATCCATTTTGGAAAGTCAGCTATACCTCAGCCCCTCTAATTTTTGTCATAAAACCAATAAACCAGTGAGTTTGAGAAGATTTGTAACTCCGGTTGAGGTTTTGGATGTAGGTTTACTTGCTGAGTTGCAAGGTTCATTCCCAGATGTTTCGTCACCCTACTAGGTAGCATCTTCAGTGGGCCTTGCGCGGAGCAATGCTGATAATTCTTGCTTTCTATTTATATGTTTGGGTTTCTTCAGGTTGGTGATATCATTTCCTGTTTAGACATTAGTTTTGCTTGTTGTCTTTGTCATTTACAAAAATACTGTGCAAGAACTGTAACAAACACCACACTGGACAAACAGGCAGAAAACTAACCACCAGGATACGTGAACATCAACTAGCCACAAAACAACATGACCCACTCTGACTAGTATCCTTACATACAGATTAGGAAGGACACCACTTCAACTGGGACAACACATCCATCCTAGGACAAGACATGCATGAAAATTCCTAGAAGCATGGCATTCCAATCGGAACACTATCAACAAACACATCGAGTTAGACCCCATCTACCACCCCCTGAGAAAAGGAACAGGAAGTGACTTCACTATGGGAAATGACATCACCAACCCAAAGAAACCCAAACACATAAATTGAAAGCAGAAATTATCAGCAGAGCTTTGCCTGAGACCCTCTGAAGATATTACCTAGTAGGGTGATGAAACATCTGGAAACGAACCTTCCAGCTCAGCATGCAAATCTACATTCAACACCAATAAGCCAGATTAATTCCAGCACCACTAATCCAGAATCTGGTTTCTAGCATCTGCAGTCATTGTTTTTACCTCAATTAATTCTGAGTAGACATTGATTATAGTGATTTATCTGGAGGTTGAAAATTTTAAGGTGAGTGTTTATTAATCTATCATGCTGACATTGGAGGACTTGGGTATTTAGGGAGACATTTTCACTGATCTTGTGTTCCTTTTGTTTCTGTGAGGCAGTCATTTATAACAGCAACCCATTCACTATGTGCTGGCTCTCTGAGCAACCAGTCAGCCCCTTCAGTCATGCAAGTGTACTTCCTTCAAGTACTTAACCAATTTTCTTTTGGAAGTTGATTGTTTCCACTTCCTGCTCCCTTGTGGGTGATGAGTTGCTGTATAAAGAAAAATTCATATTCATATTGGTCTTGCATTTCTTGCCCATAGTCTTTAGAGCTGTCCCACCCCTAATTCTTGTACATTAAGTAAGGTAGATAAAAGTTATTCTTATTAAACTTGTCAAATCTTATGGGTATATGCCACACTCCCTTCAATCTGTTTTGCTCTAAGGAGAATCTGTTTCTTCAAACCCAATCTGGCAGTCCTCCTAATTATGCGCCCCCCCCCCCCCCCCCCCATTTATGCCCATCCTATTTATCTCTCAAACCCCCTTACCTATCTTGCCCCCCCCCACCCCCCATATTCTTGATGAAGGGCTTATGCCTGAAATGTTGATTTTCCTACTTGGATGCTGCCTGACCTGTGCTTTTCCAGCACTACACATTCGACTCTGTGTTCCAGAACATTTGGCAAGAGTCAGTGGAAATCAGGAGGATAACTCTGTGTATACCTGGCACACGAGATAGTTGTGGTTATACGGGATCAGACAGCTTCATAGGTGCTAACAATGAAGACAGGTTGAGTAGGTTAGGATTATTTTCATTCGAAAGACAGAGGTTGACGGGGGGGACCTGATTGAGGTCTACAAAATCATGAGAGGTATAGATAGGGTTGCTAGTGGAGGAGGTAGAAGCGGATACGATAGCATCATTGAAGATGTATCTAGACAGACGTGAATGGGCAGGGAGCAAAGGAATGCCGACCCTTAGAAAATAGGCGGCAGGTTTAGATAGGGGATCTGAATCGATGCAAGCTTGGAAGGCTGAAGGGCCTGTTCTTATGCTGTAATTTCCTTTGTTGTTTGAATGCCAGTACCTGTAAGCATGAAACTATTGCGAGAGTCATAACAGCACTTCAACAGACCCTTCAACCTGACTCATCCATGCTGACCCAGTTTCCTAAACTGAACTAGTCCCATTTGTCTGCTTTTGGCCCCTATCCCTCACCTATCCACGTACCTGTCCAACTTTATTTTAAATCCAATAATTGTACTCTCCGTTTTCTCTGGCAGCTCATTCCACATACGCACCATCCTTTTGAAAATGTTGCCCCTTGGGTCTTTTTATAAATCCTCCTCCTCTCACCTTAAACCTATGCCCTCTAGATTTGGACTCCCCTAGACTGAGGAAAAGGCCTTGGCTATTCACTTTATCTATGCCCCTCATAATTTTATAAACCTCAACAAGGTCACCCCTCAACCACCTACATTCCAGGGAATTTCAGCCTCTACTTAACCTCTCTAGTCTCAGTAACTTTCTTGTAAATCATTCTTAATCTTTTGCAATTTAATAACTCTTCCTATAACAGGGTGACCAGAATTGCATGCACTATTTCAAATGTCCCAACTCCTGTGCTCAATGCTCTGACCAATGAAGGCCTTCACCATGCCACTTTCAAGAAACTATGTACCTCCACCTCTAAGGTCTGTCTGACAACACTCCCCAGGTACTGTCAGTAACTGAGTCCTGTCCTGGTTTGTCTTACCAAAATGCAACAACTCCTATTTATTTACATTAAACTCCCTCTGCCATCCCTCAATGCATTGACCTAGTGATCAAGATCCCCTTATACTTTGAGATAACCATCTTCACTGTCCACTATAGTACCAATTTTGGTGGCATCTGCAAACTTACTGAACATGCTTCCTCTATTCTTATCCAAATCATAGAAACAGCAGTATGGAAACAGAACCTTTGGTCCAACTAGTCCACATCTCCATGTTCCCAAACTAAATTTGGCCCAAATCTTTCCTACTCAAGTACTTATGTAAATGCCTTTAAAATGTACCAGCTGTAACTTCATTCATTATTTCCTCTGGCAGTTCATTCTATACACTAACTACATTGTGTTTTTTAAAAAAAGGTTGCCCCTCAAAACTTTTTAAAATAGTTATCCTCTCGCCTTAAAAATATGCCAGCCAATTTTGAACACCCACATCCTCGGGAAGAGAATCTTTATGAACCATTAAGGGTCACCTGTCAACCTCAAGCTCTAGTGAAAAAAAGTCCCAGCCTGCTGGTTTAATTGCAACATGTACGAGGTATTTGGATGGGTATATGAATACGAAGGGTTTGGAGGGATATGGGCTGGGTGCTGGCAGGTGGGACTAGATTGGGTTGGGGTATCTGGTTGGCATAGACGGGTTAATTAGATTACTTACAGTGTGGAAACAGGACCTTCGGCCCAACAAGTCCACACCGACCCGCCGAAGCACAACCCACCCATCTCCCTACGTTTACCCCTTACCTAACACTACGGGCAATTTAGCATGGCCAATTCACCTGACCCACACATCTTTGGACTGTGGGAGGATACCGGAGCACCCGGAGGAAACCCATGCTGACACGGGGAGAACGTGCAAACTCCACACAGTCAGTCGCCTGAGTCGGGAATTGAACCCGGGTCTTCAGGCGCTGTAAGGCAGCAGTGCTAACCACTGTGCCACCGCGCCGCCCACACGGTTGGACCGAAGGGTTTGTTTCTCTGCTGTACATCTCTAGGACTCTATGTCCTAGCCCCCTATCTCTCACACGAGGTCTTGTTAGTCACTATGTGATAACAATGGATAGTGTGTGATGGCAGGCTAACCATCTCCATTAACAGCTATTCACCCTTCCAGCCAGATTATTACCAACTCATTTGTCTTAGGGCTCTATCCATTCCAAGTGTTTATTCCTTACCACGTTTCTTCTCTCCCCCTCTTCCCGCCCACCCTCCCAAATTTCCATATATACCCTATAAACTAACATTTTCCTAGCTGCCATCAGTTTTAAGGAAATATCACCATACCTGAAATATTAACTTTGATTTCTCTTCACAGATGCTGCCAGACCTGCTGAGCTTTTCTCAGCAACTTATGTTTTTGTTTCCCAGCGTATTTTTATAATTCGAGCACTCCAGTTCCAGCAACATCCTGGTGACTTTCTTCTGTGCCCTCTCCTATTTAATAATATCTTTCCTATGGCAGGGTAAACAGAATTAGACATAGTACTCCAGAAGGGGCCTCCCCATCGTCGTGTACAGCCTCAAAGTAACATTCCCAATTGCTATACTCAAAGATCTGAATAATGAAGATAAGTGTGCTAAACACCTTCTTAAACACTCCACCTTTGTCCCCCAAATGGCTAAGAGTTATGTACGTGCACCTGTAGGTCTCCATTCTACAAACCTACCTGGGGCCCTTCCATTAATTATATAAGGCCTGCCCTTGTTTGTTTTAGCAAAAGCCTTGCATTCATCCAAATTAAACTCCATCAACACTCAGTCAAGGTCAGCTCCTTGCACTGGACAACAAGCTTTGGGAAGACAAAAGAGCTTTTGCTAAGTTGATGGTCGTCCAGGTGCAGTCAATGTTTGTTTCTGTGGGTGTCCTGGCTATCAGGCCATACAGCAGTGTCCTGCACTGCTGAGCAGGACAAACCTTTACAATAGATCCCTCAAAGATGCCATCCAAGTGGATAGGGTTGTTAATGAAAGCCAAAACACCATAGGCTTTCTTAACAGGGGCATCGCGTTTTAAGAGCTGCGAGGTTCTGCTACAGCTCTACAAGTCGTGGGGAGACCACACTTGGAATATTGTGTCCAGTTCTGGTCACCCTACTACAGGAAAGACAAGGCTTTGGAGAGGGTGCAGAGAAGGTTTACCAGGATACTGCCTGGACTGGAGGGTTTGCCTTATGAAGAGAGGCTGACAAATTTGGACTTTTTTTCTCTGGAGATAAGGAAAAGAGGAGACCTGATCGAGGTATACAAGATAATGAGAGGAATAGACAGTCAATAGCCAGAGACTTTTCTCCAGGGTAGGATTGACGGGTATGAGGGGTCGTAGTTTTAAGAAATTAGGAGGAAAATATAGAGGGGATGTCAGAGGAATGTTCTTTATGCAGAGAGTTGAGAGTGTATGGAATGCGTTGCCAGCTGTGGTGGTGGTGGAAGCAGAGTCATTGGGGACATCTCAGCGACTGCTGGGCATGCACATGGACAGCAGTGAGTTGAGGGGTGCATAGGTTAAGTTATTTTATTTTACATTAGGATTAAACCTCAGCACAACATCGTGGGCCAAAGGGTCAGGTCTGTACTGTACTTTTCTATGTTCTATAACCACTGCATTTCTATCCAGACCTTCTTTGCAAAGGCAAAATCCAGCAGAATATGTGTGACTGTCTCTGCCACCCTCCTCATCAAAATCCACCACAGCTGCTTTGAGGGCAGTGTGCAGTGGCACACATAGACTGGGCATATGTGAAGGAATTGATGGGAAGTGCCCTTCTCCCCACAAGCCAAGTGATGTCTTGGTGCTTGTTGAAAATTTCTAGTGATGAGGCATTTTGCCAAATGATTTTGACAGTCTGCTCAGAATCACACAATAGGATCTATCCTCTCCTTTTTCTGTAGGCTCTCAAGGATGCTATCAGTTACTGACCAGTTTCTGATGGATTTGTGGTCAAAAGTATGTTTGTTTGCAAATTTTTCCATAAAGAGCAGGTAAAATGGAATGCTGTGACTACCTGCAGGCTAGAGCTGTCCTTTGCAACACCGGAGGCAGGTAGAACATTAGTTCGTAGTGACACTTAGTGTTTGTGCATCAAGGGTCTGCACACAAAGGTGACCAACGGGCTGAGGGTGGCATTTCTGTTATCTACTCCCTTATCCAGAGCTTTGTAGGTGGTGTCCCTGGGAAAATGGTCCATTGTAGATCTCCAGCTGAAGTGAAAGGTAGCTCAGGTGACTGCTAAGGCGTGAGCTCGGGAATAGGCAAAACATGCATTACGGACAGGAAGAGTGCTTCACGCTTGATGAAAAGGTTTTTTTTAAACCCACAATGAAAAGTGAGCGGAGCTCTCCTCTGCCCAGTTGCTGCCTCAATTTGATGATACGCTCCTCCCAAATCCTATTTGCAGCACCTTCAGGTAATTTGCCCTGAAACTGAAGCTGATAAAGGATTGGTCGGTCCAGTTCCCAAAGAACATGGCCTCATTCTTGCCTTGATTTACCCTGACTCCTAGGGCCAGTTTGAACTGGTTGCAGATGCTCGTGAGTCTGTGCACTGACAGTGGATCCGAGCAGAAAATGACGATGTCATCCATACACAGGGAGTCTATGATCTGCAGGCCTCCACTGCCTGAAACAGTCATTCCTCTCCGGATTACATCCTTCCTGATGGACTCAGCGAAGGACTCTATACAGCACACAAACAAGGTAGGAGAATGTGGGCAGCCCTGCCTCTGGATATGACTGGGAAGCTTTGATTCCCATACATTGATTGAGTGCGTGCTAACATTGGTGTAGAACAGTTGGATCCAATTATGGATTCCCTACCCAAAGCCCATTTTCAAGACCGCATCCCACATGTAGGTGTATGATATCCTGTCAAAGGCCTTCTCTTGGCCCGGGCTAGTGTCCATCCTCCTCCTCCTCCATGTAGGCAATGGTAGACCTGAGGAGTGTGAAATTCTCAGAAAATGTCCTGCCAAGTATGCACAGGGTTGGTCAGGATGAATTACCAATCCCAGAACAGACCTGACCTGGTTAGAGATGACCTTAGACCTTTTGTAATTTGCATTCAACAGTAAAATTTGTCGCTGATTTCTAATTTCCTTCCTCTCCCTCCTCAGCTTATGAAAAGGGTGATGATACTGGCCAAAGTTCCACAGAGCTGGATATCACTTGGCCAATAAGCTGTCGCTTACAGGAGTTTTAAATGACTCAAAGGCATTGGTCAGTTTGTCAGGACATAATGGCTAGTCCAGCTCTCCTATGTCCAAGACCTCTCTGATAAGAGGATTGGATCAACTGACAGACTAGTGTCTGTGGGCTTTGTGTCATACAATCAAGGGAGGTAATGGTCTTGTGATATTATCACTGGACTGTTAATCTAGAGACCCAGGTAATATTCTGGGGGCTAAAGTTGAATCTCACTGTTGGAATTTGAATTCAGTTAAAAAATAATCGGGATTGAAGCGTCTAATGATAACGGTGGATTGTCAGTTGTCAGAAAAACCCATTGGGTTCACTAATGTCCTTTTTAAGGAAGGAAATTGCTATCATTACTTGATCTGGTCCACGCGTGACTTCAGACCCACAATGTGGTTGACTCTCAAACTGCCCTCTGGGCAATGAAATGCTGATGGATAGACCTATCTGGTTGTGATCAGATGCATCTGCGCTGTGCTTTGAGTGCAAGGCATCATGTAGCTTGGTGACTTTAACCATTTCTGGATGTTGTCAGCCCTTCTGAATTGTTCAGTCACATCAATGATGCAGTTGAAGTCACTGGCCAGATTGTTTAAACCTGTTGCTGGGTGAGCTCCTGGCCTCTCCACGATTTGAGAGAGCTGTCACACCTTAGTAGGGCTGAGGGAGCTGTCGTATTCCTCCCTGGGGGTTGCTGCCTCTATCAGATATCATTTGGTCAAGAGCAAAGCCAGAAAGGACTGATTTAATGTCCTGTCCTGAACTGAGCAGAGCTGTTGTGCTCTGCTCCTGCTTCAAAACATCACTGTTCCTAGTTTCATGCTGTAGTGTTGGGTACCTCATGGTTCCTAACATCAGAAGGTGCAGTTTCACCAGGTCCCTCACAATGTGCATCGTTTCCAAGTCAGGCACTGCCCATCTCCTGCTCCTTTTGGTGCTTTACCTTTTCTGTTTATGACATACTCTCCTGTCTGCCTTCAGTGAAAGAGTAGTTACTTGTAGAACTTCTTTCCATTCTGCTACTGGCCTGTGGTGGCAGGCGCGGGAGGCATTGAGCAAAATTCCCTTTGTCTGAAATACTAGACAAGACCTTGGACTTTTTCAATATCCAAAATGCTGGGCAAAACCCTGGACTGAGGCTGCAGCAAACATACAACACAGCTGGGAGAATGGGGATTTCTGTTGCTCAGCCTGGAATTCTAATATACACCTCCTTTCTAAAACAGCAATCAACCAAATCTAACAGGCTGTAGCCCGAGACAGTTGTTAAACCTCTGGTTACCCAGCACAGACATTATGAGGCTAACAGAGATACCAGACATTTAACTTTCATCAAAACCTATTCACACAGATTCTTAACAATCGAGAAAACAACTGACTTCAGAAAGAACACCAGAAACACAATGGAAAGCAAAGATTGGCATGAAGATAACGGACCCACAATCATTATAATTGCAGGCCCAATCTCACTTCTCAGTTATTTTCTGAGAGAAATTCCAAGAATGATCAGAGGCAATCCAAGTACATTCTGAGAGCTTCCGAGCAAGAGCTGTCAGACATGAGCCTAATCTGGACCAGGGGAACCAACTGACCATGAACAGCATATCCAAGAACCGACAAACTCTGAAAACCAACCAACCAACACTACAAGGCCTCAGACACATCCTGAGATGAAAACCAGGCACCTAAAACAATCAGCAAGGGAAAGAATACAGGTATTTACCAGATAGATCCAGTACACACATTACCACGTGTGCAGACTCAACCCAAACTGAAAACCATATGCAGCACAAAGTCATCATTCAGGCTTCGAGTATGGCAGGTGCGAACAACCAGGCGTATTTCAAAAACACGTTTCCCTCAATAGTGAGTTGAAACTCCAGAAATCCCAGTTCCACCAATCAGGCAGAGACGGGCTGGCGGGTAGTGACAGTGCATTGAGACTCCAAGGGTAAGAAGTTTGATTAAAGATTCTGTCATTAAAACTGTTGTTTTAGATTCTGCTAGTGTTTAATCTAGTTAATTGTGTATTTAATAATATTACTGTATTCTGTATAGCTGATTGTGTCAATTTCCCTTTTTATTGCATTTACCTACATTTCTTGTATAATACTTTATATTTTTTAATAAAAGCAGAGATTCTTCTGCCCTGAAATACCTGTCTATTTGCCACCTTCAATTCACATTCCCTAAGTAGGTTGAGTATCTTGAACCAGTGATCTGGGGTGAATCAAACCACTTAAAAGTTATGAAATAACTGACTGCAAACCAAAACCCTACACTGTGTGACTGAAGGGTTTTCATTTTGCTGTTTATCCTCACCGCCTGTTATTCACCCTGTTTGTTGATTGTCTTCTCCAATGACTCTGTTCTCAGGTGGAGGTTCAATTGGTTTATCACTACCTGGATCATCTTCCTTTTTCTGAAAACATTCCTTTTTTCTGACTGTCCCTTTTCTCAGTTGATTTATTGGAGGATAGTGCCTCACTGTCCTTTTGGAGCCCACGACATGTGTTGCCTTATTTGGCCATTTGTGCATATATGTTCCAAGCTCCTTCCAGTCATGAGGTAGACAAGCAGGAGGATAAAAGAACACAGCAAGCCAGGCAGCATCAGGTGGTGGAGAAGTCAACGTTTCAGGTGTAACCCTTCTTTAAGACTGGGGGGTGGTGTAAGGGGAGCTGCAAATAAAGTAGGGGGTTGGGGATAGTATTGGGTGGGGAGAGGGTTGGACTGGTGAGGTGAACACAGAGTACAATCTTGTTGGTTAATGGGAGGAATAAATCCAGTTGGTAGCTGGAAAGAAGGGTCAATCAGAGCAATGGAAGGGAGGGGGATGGGCTGGAAAGGGAGTCAGTGAATAGGAAGGGAAATTATTTGAAATTGGAGAACTCAGTGTTGAGTCCTCCAGGCTGTAGGCTGTGCAGATGGAAGATAAGGTGCTGTTCCTCCAATTTGTGGACAGATCCACTTTGCCAATAGAGGAGGCCAAGGATGATCATGTTGGAAAAGGAATAGGAAGGGGAATTAAAGTGAGCAATGACTGGAGACTCAGCAAGATGGCGGTGATTCTGTAGAACTGCTGTGGTCAGCTCTACCTAACAGCCAAGGCATTCTGGTGTTTTTTTGCCATCCCTGGCCTACTTATGTGATGGAATTATTAATTTAAATCCTTACTGAACACATATTTGTTAATATTTGGGAGTGGGAAGGATGCCAAAGGGAAAAGGACCGAGCAAACAGCAGCAGGGAGGACACTCCCCTGCATCACCAAGCACATCGGAGACTGCAGCAGCAGCAGCAGCGTCTCCTGAACTCTTCCCCTCTCCGCCCCCACCCGGTCCTGGACCTGACAGACTTGCAGGAATTGGCTGTGGCGATGGAGAGACTTACCTTGAAAGTTGGGGCTCCGATTGAGGAGAGCCATGGGGAGATTCATGCGCAAGTCCAACCTATCACATCCATGCTGCAGAAGCACGAGCAGGAGATCCAGGTGATATGGGTGATGTAATTTCTGCAGTTTAACTAAGGGTTAATAAGTAAGGGCGAACTGTGAGACTGAATGTAAGTTAGCCTGGAAACAGGGAGAAACTGTTATGTCAAAAACATGGCGGTTTGTAACCTTGAATGAAACTGACGTAAGCTGTTAATTAAAACTAGGCTGCTATGAAGCTAGGTAACCTTGGCGATAATACAATAGAAGCTGTTAAAATATTAGAAACATACAGATAACCAAGGCCTGGGATAGAGAAGCGTGATTGTTAAAAATAATGTAATGTTTAAGAAACAGGTGGCCATGATACAATAGAAGCTCACAGAATATTAGAAACATACAGATAATCAAAGAGTTGGCAGAGAGAAGCGTGAAATGTTTTAACCAATGGAATTGTTACTATCCTTTTCAGATGTAAAAATAATGTATAAATATCAGTGCTGTAAAATCTTCCGTCGCGATTTTCCGAAGCTCTTTTTTTTGGAAGCCACCCAAACTTGCAAGTTTGAAATAAACATCCGTTGCTCATTTGTGTGTCTCGCAGCATTTCGATTTGCCACAGGAAAAGCGGTAGCCGGAGGGGATGAGGGCTGGTGCTGTCAGCTTGGAGTTCGCCTCCTAGGACGGGACCTTGTGGACAGTCCGTGGTCGGCAGAGTGTGGAGGCAGAACTCGGTTGATCTGAACCATAGCCCTAGTGTAGAGTAGTTAGCCGAGTGTCAGGGACTATTCTCCGAAGATTTAGAATACCTAGACAAAATTCACTTATAACACAGGGCCTCAGGGAGAGGCTGGAGGAAGTGGACGGTCAAACTAAGGCCTTGGAAGTTGCAATGGAGTCCTCATCCAGTTGGATCCAGGTGCTGGAGCGAGAGGTGTGGGCTTTGCGAGACCATATTGACGACCTCGAAAATCGAGGTCAGAGGATAAATCTCCAAACTGTCGGGCTCCCTGAAGGTGAGCAGCCAGTCAGCTGCTTTGAAAGCTGGCTGCTAAAGTTTTTGGGCCTTCACATTGAGTCCAGCAGGTTTCAGATTGAAAGGGCGTATCGGATTACAGAGCACAGGTCAGGGACGGTGCAGCATCCCCGCCTGGTCCTAGTGCACTTCCACTCCTATAAGGATAAGCAAAAAGTCATAGAAGCTTCCAGATCCCTGGGAAAAGATCCACAGGCGCTGCTGTACAATGTGTCAAAAATCATGTTTTTCCAGGATTTCTCTGCAGCTGTAATCCGAAAGAGGAAGTCCTTCGATGAAGTTAAAAAGAGGCTGAGGAACCTGGACAGCCAGTACTCCATGAGGTACCCTGCAGTATTTCGTTTCAGCCACGAGGACTCCGTTTATACATTTGACTCAGTGGATAAAGCTAAAAACTTTGTGGACACTTTAAAATAGACGGACTGGCCTAAAGAATACTGTTAATATTTGTTCTCTTTTCCGTCTTTCCCCATGATTTCCCTTCCTTTTTTTCTCCATAATAATTTCTTTTTTGGAAAGGGAAAAAATACTTGGAATAAATTGTTCCTTTTTTAAAATAACTGTATTTTATAATGGGAAATATTATGGATTTTCTTTGTTGTCTTCCCTTTTTTTTTGTTTGTTCTGTTTCTCTTTTAGTCACATGAAGCCAGGGATGGATGGAGTGTTCATCCTGACTTTGTCTTTTTTCTGTTGATTTAAGGATCATCTCCTTGGTTTTTTTTGGCCTAAGGCTGGGGCATAGTCCGGGTTTGAAGGAGCTGTGAAGGAGGGGATGGGTAGGATGAGTGGCCCCCTATGGGCAGGGGGAAGAATCTTCCATTCAAGATTTTATATTTGGTTTTCTTTATAGGTTTTTGGTAGTAATAGTTGTCTGTAATTATGATAGAGTAGTTTTTGTCTACATAATTCTTCAACTCTATGAGTCTTTACTTGTGCTCAGTGCTTTGTAAGCAGGGTTCCCCCTCCCAGGGCTTCTAGGGTCTCTGAAAGGGGATATGGCTAAGTGTTTTATTAAATGGTGCACCTGGAACATCAAGGGAAGTCATTCACCTATTAAAAGGAATAAAGTACTTTTTAACCTTAGAAAGGAAAGGGTTGATAATCGCTTTTTTGCAAGAAACCCATCTAGATGATGGGGAACACCTGAAATTACAAAAGGGGGATTATGACCAGGTATTCTTTTCATCCTTTACTACTAAAAGTAGGGGAGTGGCAGTACTTATCCAGAAAAATCTTCCATTCACATTATTGGAGCAGGTGAAAGATGGGCAGGGACAATTTGTGATACTTAAAACCCTGATACACGGGGAGGAATATGGCATTTTAAATGTCTACTGTCCTCCGGCGCAACACCTCAAATTTTTGATTAGTACTTTCTCTAAGCGGAGTGCCTTTGGAACCCGGCACATTATTATAGGGGGGGATTTTAATTGTCTTTTGGATCCAACAGTGGACAGGATGCCTGGTGGGTCCCCAACTATTTCTTTGCAGGCCAAGCTGATGGCTGACCTATGCAAGGACTTGGGGCTGGTGGATATTTGGAGATGTCTTCACCCTTGGATAGGCCAAGGCAGTACTTAGTGTACCTGCCTAGGAAAAAGCATGCTCCCCAATCCATCACTACAATCAGAGACAGTGCCAGGGTCCTGACATACAATGCTAAAAAGATTAATGAGGCTTTTTGGAGTTTTTACTCTGAACTGTATTGGTCTGAAGATTGTGAGGACAGGAGGGCTAAAATGGAGGCCTTTTTTTAAGAACCTGGACCTCCCAGGGGTAACCTTGGAGAAGACCTCTCTTCTTAATGTCCCCTTGACAGTTCAGGAAATATAGGAAGCAGCTAGGCAACTTCAGAATGGGAAAGCGCCTGGCCCTGATGGTCTTCCGGGTGAGTTTGATAAAGAATTTAAAGGGATTCTGTCAGGGCCAATGTTGGAGATGTACAATCACTCCAAATGCAGGAATGCCTTCCACCATCTTGGAGAGAAGCTAATATTTCCTTAATTCTTAAGGGGAAGGTTCCTGAGGATTGTGCTTCATACAGGCCCATCTCTCTATTAAATTCAGATTTCAAGATTCTGTCCAAGATCCTGGCGCTGAGATTGGAAAAGATATTGCCCCATATTATTAAAGAGGACCAGCTAGGCTTTATAAGGGGCCGTAGGTCCTCTAATAATATTAGAAAGTTGCTGAATGTGGTCCAAGTTTGTCAGCAATGATCGATTCAGGGGTTGGTGATTTTCTTAGATGCAGAGAAAGCATTTGACTGGATGGAATGGCCGTATCTTTTTTATGTCTTACAACAGTTTGGGTTGGTTGGAGGTTTTATATTGCCACCCTCTGGCCATGGTCATCACCAACGGGGTGAAATCTGGGAATTTTAGGATTGTTAGGGGTAGCCGGCAAGGCTTCCCCCTCTCACCATTGTTGCTTACGTTGGTGATAGAGCCACTGGCAGAAGCCATTTGTCAGAACGTCCACATAACCGCTCCGGAAGTGGGATCAAGGGCACACAAGATTACACTGTATACGGATGATGTCCTTCTGAGGACTGAAGTCAAAGTAGAGCCGATATCTCTCCTCTTAGGTCTACTGAATTTACCATCTTTAGAGGGGCATGGGAAGAAACTATTTAATATTCTTGCATACTGCGCACGGAAGAATATTCTGATGAACTGAGTAGCTGAGAACCTGCCCCTGCCAGTTTGCTGGGATGGCAAAAATTAATTATGGAACATGTTCCCTTGGACTTTTTTTTACAAAGATGGTGCACCACACAACAGACCATTTTTAAAACATGGCAGCCCTACTGGAGTTATTTGAATATAGATTTGTCAGTTATCTTAACTAGGGCGTTTGTTTAACCAGGATGATTAGATTTGTCGAGCCCTGGGCCGTAGAGAGAGGTCTCCTGAGTTAACATGGGTATGTATACAATGCTCCCCTTCCTTTGTTTGGGAGCTTTGTGCTGAGCATAGCTGTCCTGTATTGTCTTTTTTTTGCTTTTTTTTGACATATTAGCTATTTACTTATTTATTGGTGTTGTTTTGCACTGTGTTAAGATTTGTTTTGTATTATAGGGTAAGTTCGTAGTTAGTAGACAGTTGTATTTTTTTTCATTTTGTTATACTGATATTTGTTACTGATGGTATTTTTCAATAATTTTGTATTTGTAAAGTTTTAAAAAATTGCTAATAAATATATTTACAACAAAAATAAAAATGGGGAATGACTGGGAGGTCCAGTCGGTCCCCACGGGCCGGGCTAGTTTCCAATGGAGTTCTCCTTCAGGGTCACCTGGACCCGCTGCTTACTGCTGCAAATCCCAAAGGGGTCCACTGCATTTGGTGCTACCTCCTTCAGGCTGTACAGGGGAAGATCAGGACATCTACTGGGGCATGGGGCTGTACATAAGGATTGTAACAATCTGGCTACTCTTCACTGGGAGGACAAACAGTGGTACCACGGAGAGAGGAGCCTCACTTCCTTTCTCCTCAAATGCCTTCAGATGTTCACATGACACATATAAAAAAACACTGGGAAAGTCCTTGCAGAGAGAAAACATTTGCTGCTTGAAACCACAGCAATCCAGGAGGGTCCTCTTCATGAAGCGGTCTGATTGACTGGCATTCCTTCTTTCACCTTCTTCACAATCATCCAGTGTTCCAGATACCTTGGCCTGGAGCTTGGACACTTGCAGTGGCCATAGCTCTGATTGGTAGGACACTATATTGGTGTTAGGCCAAAGCCCAGCATAAGGATCCATTAATAATGCCTCAGCTCATCCAACTATCCTCCAACAGTCACAGAGATGAGGAATTTCTTCAGCTAGAAGGTAGTGAATCTGTGTAATTCATTGCCTCAGAAGACTAAGTAATTGAATGTCTTTACGACAGAGATAGACAGGCTCTTGATTAATAAACAAATCAAGTGTTTACAGGGAGAAGGCAGAAGAATGGAGTTGAGAAACTGAACAGCCATAGTCAAATGGTGGAGCAGACTCGATGGGCCAGATACCTAATTCCGCTGCTATATTTTACAAATTATGGTCTTTAATAAGTTCTATTATTTTAATTGCTGCATATTCACTACATTTTGTTTTATAAAATAATTTCACAATTCCCAGTTTTATTTAGATGAAAATGTTCTTTCCATTGTTTTTTTCACCAAATACAAATACATTCAAATTAATTGATTATGTTTTTTTAATAGCACAACAGTAACCCGTTTATTCTAATATCAAAATATACACAACTGCTGTATATTAACATAGCACTCCAGCTCAGAAATTAATTGTAGAATAAGGAGAATCTGATGAGGTCAATACTTGCACAGTATATTAACCACATTGAACACAACATATTATGTACAAGAAACATTCCCAATGGTTTTGGTCTACAAAACAATTTTGAAAACTAACATTATATGAAGCTATCATTACATAAGCCAAAGATAAAATCATCACCAGTAAACAGTAAGTAAATATGTGCATATCTCACACTCTTAACAGGCATTTAGAACATACAAACTCAAAAAGTTTGAACAACTGAACAAGTTAAACTGGATCTCAGGAGTTTTAAGAAAGCAAAAGGAATTTGCTAGCGATCTGACAGGTGTCTGCAGTTTGTTCAAATTATTTCATTAGCTGACTCCAGAATTATTGGTGTATGGAAAACAATGGCACTTTGATTAGAGATTAACTTTTCAATGACCTCTTAATAATCCTATAGAATCTGACAAATGAGTAGGTTATGACAGCTTCTATGCAAAATATGACATCACATTAAAATTACAGGGATACAATGGAAACATTCTTAATTTTAAACATCATCTGGTATGAGCTATAAAATAGAAGTATAGTTTTACATTTACTGTTTAATGCTTGAACATAATAAACACAACTTTGTTGTGATGTAACCATCTTACAAAAATAAAGTTACATCCAGCTACAGAGAAGGGGTGTCATTTTTCTAAAATAAAAATGATGTAGAGGTGTCATATTAAATTTTGGAAAAATATGTGGATGATAAGGGAAGATTTACTACCTCTCTCAATTTCAGGCTTTTTAATTGATCAGTGAGTCAAGTTGGCAGTTGATACCCAGATGTTTTAAGGGAAGTCAGAAACAAAAGGCTAAGTTTAGATCAATCCTGGAAATTAGCAACAACAAAGTAAGAGTTGTCAGTTAGGCTGCTAGTTAGAGTAATTACAAGCTTTGATATATTGAAAAATAGGCCCATTCCCATGCTTTTTAGTTTAAACTCAAAGTGTTAGTTGCCTCTATTATTGACCAGTTAAAAAACGTCTTTTTCCTCTTTTATCAGAAAAATGTGTAAATCCTGAAAGACTGAGGTGGTATGTAAATACTCAATCTCCAAAATCAAACAGAGTTGGTGAGTGTGTGGTTACAAAAATGTGTTGGATTCATGAAGTGTTGTACTATAAACTACCAAACCAATATCTTTGTGTCTCTAGATAAAGTACTTCTACAAAAAGTTGGTATACAAGTATTATTCCTAGGAAAATGAAAATATTATCATACGTTAATTCACAAAGCATTAAATAACATAAAATAAAATTGCTTCTGTCAAAAAGTACAAATATTTAACCAATATTTTTCAAAATGCAGGAACATTATCAAAATATAACTGTAGAATTTTAAAACGTAAACACTTTGGAACAAAAAAAATTCATGTTTTCCAATGGCTATAATTTCTCATAAATGGAAGCATTGCAGTTCAAAAGAACTGCTAACCCTGGATTTCATCATATGAAAAGAGTCAATTTCTTGTAATATTTCTCTCGTGGAAAATTGTAAAGTGTTTAAAACAGTGAATTTACTACGAACTGCTAATTAGGATTAATCACTCCAGTCACACCTATCAAAGAACTTAATTTTCATTAATTTAGCTACAAACATTGTAGTTCATAGAACAAGTAGAATCATCTTTAGTGGAAAATGAAGATTTCAAATGTGCAAGCTGTAGAATTAAACCATAGTTCATAATGAATCCAATGTAACTGGAAATTTATGTTGAATCATATTCTGTCCTATAGCTAGAGAAACTTACATTAAGGTGAATAAGGAATCTGGAAATTAAGTTGAAAGTGTTGTAATATGCAGTATGTTATTTTAGTTCTGTCTGGCGTGAACTTAATGAAGCAGGATTGTACTATTAAAATGTACATTTTCAGGATGATTGTTTACTAGTCCCTACATTTCTCCCTAAAAGGTTTAAAAATGCCAATTGTGCTTGTGTTGATATTTATTACAATATATTCGTGCTGACATCTTCTGAAACAGATTTCAGTCTCAATCTGGTGGCAAGCATTTAATACAAATTGAAATTTAAAGCCTGTGATGTTACATCAGTTAACTGTTTCTCTTCATTGGCTTCCAGTTTTCGAAGAACCAAATTATTCACATTAGCTTTTTGAAAACACTAGTTTTGATGCTGCTAACCCCATACATGTATTCAATGCAATTTATAAGATGAATCAAGATATATTAATATTTTAGACATGATATTATAATCAGCAATAGTCACCTTTTGGTATATTTACACTGGGTTTAGTTGGACAAAAATATAATTAAAGGTTATAATAACCTGCTGCTCATTCAGAATTAGTGCGATCTTCTTTAGGACAGGTATACCCAGCAAAGTTTCCACTTTAGTAAACATGAGACGAACAAAATCTTCAATCAGGAAATAGATTTAAATGGCTTATTTCATTCAGCTTATATAAACCTGTATGGCTTTCATAAAGCTATGCTTAACAATTAATGAGAAAATTAATATAGTCCAACTTAGTTCCTGAGGTAAAATATTACTACTAACTACTACACAATGGCATTGTAATTAAAAACTAATGAACTGTAAGACACATTTCACTAATACCTGTTATAGGTGAAGGGAGGTACAGGCTGTAAAGAATGATAAAAATTCCTCAGATAAGATTCAAAATATTTTGAACACAGCTGGTTAGGGAACAATTTGATGTGTGTGTTTAATTGCAACTTTAGAGAAAAACTGTGGTTCCATCAAATTGGATCTGAAATTCTCATGCAAATGGAAGCAAGTTGGCTGCACACATCTGAGTATACTGCCAGGTTAATTCACCAATTACTGATTATTCATATTTTATAGAATCAGTGGATTAACGTATATTAAATCTATTTTCTTGAAAGAGGACTTTAATTTCCAATTACAATAATATGCTCCTAATAGATAGTGAACCAATATGTCATTGCTTCCATGTATAAATCCAATATTTCCCGGAATGTTTTTGCATAAAACAGTTTTCTGTCTCAAAATATTTATTGCAAAGTAACCTGTAACCATACTAATCTGTGTTAACAAGTTCAAAATATCTGCTGTGTACTAAAAAGATCAAAAGTGAACAACTTGAAATGTCTTTTTACTTAAAGATGTCAGTTGAGAATATTTGTAGGAATCTAAACTTTTTTCAGGGAATTATATCTGGATCTGAATTAGATGACACTCTAATCCAATTCGGGTAATGTTTCAAAATAAAAGATTAGCACTAACAGCTTGGAATACAAATGGTCCCTAGTCCTAGCTCCTGTTACAACTTCTGTTCATTATGATTCTTATATGTTTAGCTGAATGACATTAGGTGGAATAGGTCAGGAAAGCTCAAAACTGAAGTGAAAACCAGCACTCAGACCAACTTCAGTCCATAGCAGCCTCTTGAAGTGGGAACAATAAGGCATTTTCTGCACATAAATAAAAGTACGTTTCTGTTTATTGGCCCTTATTTTGGTAGCAATTCTACAGTTCATCCTACTGAACACAAAGGAATGTTTTGGTTAAATTATTTAACTGTTATTTTGGCACATGCCTGAACCCACTAACAGTGCAATATCAGAACTGCTATACTGTCTCTCACAAAAATGTGCAAATAAATGTCAAAAAGAATTTAATTGCAAACTTAAAACGATTCAGCAACAATCTCTTGATCTTCACGGTCACATTGCAAGTCCTTTCTAAATTGCTGTTATCACTCCTCAGTTGCCCATTTCTGAGCTGACCAGACTCTCTGCTCTTGCATCCTTGAAGCTCCCAGTTTGCTTCTTCTGTTTTTGTTTACATTTTTTCAACATATGAACCTGAAAATAAAATTACAGGAGCTCAGAATAGGTAGAAAATAGAACTGAAACAATTTCTTTTTCATTCAACAAATGTGAAATTTAGCACTGTCCTAATATTTTGCACCCTATACAGAGAGATCAATTCACTGGTATCACCTCAGGGAGTATGGTAATTAGCTTCTGCTCATGGTTCAACAAGACTATATTGGTGGGGGTTGAGCAATGATGATGCTGTTGAATGTCAAGGGATAATGGATTGAAAACTGTGTTGGAAATAGTCATTGCCTGTTATTTATAATCATAAAGTTATACATCATGGAAAAAAACTCTTCTGTCCTACTGGTCCATGCCAACCAGATATCCTAAATTAATCTCATCCCATTTGCCAGCATTTGGCCCATATTCTTCTAAATTCTATTCATATACCCACCCAAATGCCTTTTAAATGTTGCAACTGTACCAGCTTTAACCACTTCCTCCGGCAGCTCATTCCATACATGCACCACCCTCTGTGTGAAAAGGTTGCCCTTCGGGTCACTGTTCAATCTTTCTCCTTCCACCTTAAATCTATACTCACGAGTGTTAGTCTTCCCAACCCAGGAAAAAAGATCTTGAATATTCACCCTATCCATGCCCTCATGATTTTATAAACCTCTATATGGTCACTCAACAGCCTCAGACGCTCGAGGGAAAACAGTCCCAGCCTCCATATACCTCAAACCCTCCTAAAACAGTAATACCCTTGTAAATCTTTTCTGAACCCTCGACTGTGACATCTAGGAATGACAGTTTGTTTGTTTTCCTCTTCTTTAGTGAATTTTACGCCAACAGACAAGCCAACAGAACACCCATGGGATCTCCGATATCAGGGTTCTTAGCAGAGACAGTAATGCAGAGACTCAAACACACAGCTCTGCCAACCATCCAACCCATACTTTGGGTCCGTTACGTGGATGACACCTTTATCATCACTAAATGAAATAAATTAGAGGAAACCGTCAAGACCATCAATAATACCCTTACTGGCATAAAATTCACTAAAGAGGAGGAAAACAATAACAAACTGCCATTCCTAGATGTCACAGTGGAACGAACAACCAAAGGGGAACTTCAAACCAGCGTCCACAGGAAAACAACACACGGACCAAATACTGAACTACAGAAGCAATCACCCCAACACCCACAAACGAAGCTGCATCAGAACATTATTTCAACGAACCAACACACACTGCAGCACAAAGGAACTACGCAGAGCAGAGGAAAATCACCTATACCGGCTATTCAAAAAGAATGGGTACCCAATGAACATAGTCTGCCAATTTCTCAGCAACAAATCACGTCCAAAACCCCTAGTCACTCTCTCCTACATCAAAGACATCTCGGGAATGACTGCCAGATTACTCAGATGCCTTGGCATCATAGTAGCCCACAAACCCACCAATACACTAAAAGAGCAGCTAACGAACTTGAAAGACCCTATACAGACAACAAGCAAAACTAATATAATTTACAAAATACCTTGCAGGAACTGTAACAAACACTACATTGGACAAACAGGCAGAAAACTAGCCACCAGGATACATGAACATCAACTAGCCACAAAACAACATGACTCTCTCTCACTAGTAACCTTACATACAGATAAGGAAGGATATCACTTCAACTGGGACAACACATCCATCCTAGGATAAGCCAGAGACATGCAGAAGAATTCCTAGAAGCATGGCATTCCAACTGGAACTCTATCAACAAACACATTGACTTGGACCCCATTTACCACCCCCTGAGAAAAAGAACAGGAAATGACATCGCCACAGGAAATGATATCACCAACCCAAAGAAACCCAAACATACAAATAGAAAGCAAGGAACACCAGCAATGCTTCGTCTGGAGGCTCACTGAAGATGTTACCTAATATGGTGATGAAACGTCTGAAAAGGAACCTTCCAGCCCAGCGAGCAAACCTACATCCAGTAATGGATCTTTGTTTACATTGGGAGAACTTTACAAGCAAGGAAAGTAAAATGTATTAGGCTCTAGTTTGAAAGCTCAGTGATTGATTTTTATTTGATTAAAGGAAACACACACAGCCTTGAAAAGCAAAGGGTTCTGCAAGGTTCTTAGATGATATTGGATGTACCAAGCAGAAAGAAAGAACATAGTTTGAAATTGTTTAAATAAGATATCTTGTTGTAAGGAGTTTAGTTTGAAGGTTGCAGATATGTTTCATGAAAACTGTGAAGGAGTTAGTTGAAGCTAAGGAAGTTCAAGTTTGACTGTATGAAGATTCAAGAAGAGGCTATCAGATTCTCAAGACTGGGGAATTGAAACCACAGCTAAATCAAACCCTATGTGTGCCAGAAAAGAGAATTATTTTCCTGGTGTTTAAGTACAGTAAAATTAGAGCTGCTGCGACTAATGGGATTGTAATTTACCAAGTGTTTTGATGTTTTAAAAATGTTGATTAAATGTAGATATTTTGATTTTCATTTCTTGTGCATAGTAGACTAATATTTTATTGCTAAAACCAAATCTGCAGCATTTTCAGTACCAAATTAATAAAAGCAAAATAAAAAAAACAAGATCACATATCAAGCCCTATTTCATTGTGGGATCTAACTTATCCGATGATAAGGGCAACAGATACATGAAAACAACACCTACAAGTTCCCCTCCAAGCCACTCACCATCCTGACTTGGAAATCTATCGTTGTTCCTTCAATCACTGAGTGAAAATCCTGGAATTCCCTTCCTAATAACAACGTGGATTGACCTCTACCAAATAGGCTACAGCAGTTCAAGAAAGCAGCTCATCACCACCTTGTCAAGGGAAACTAGGAATGGCCCAACTAGCCCTGCCCACATCCCATGAGTAAATAAAACAAAATCAGCTGAGACGGTAACACTTGCCACTTGTCAACCCAAGTTTGGATATGATCCAGATTTTGCTGAAATACTTCAATATCTGAAGAGTTGTGAATAATGTAAAACATTGTGCAATGATTAGTGAACATCCCTACATCAGATCATATGATGGAGGGAAAGTCAGGTAGTCAAGGGCAGCAGGTAGATTAGATTAGATTATTTACAGTGTGGAAACAGGCCCTTCGGCCCAACAAGTCCACACCGACCCGCCGAAGCGCAACCCACCCATACCCCTACATTTACCCCTTACCTAACACTACGGGCAATTTAGCTTGGCCAATTCATCTGACCCGCACATCTTTGGACTGTGGGAGGAAACTGGAGCACCCGGAGGAAACCCACGCAGACACGGAGAGAACGTGCAAACTCCACACAGTCAGTCGCCTGAGTCGGGAATTGAACCCGGGTCTCAGGCGATGTGAGGCAGCAGTGCTAACCACTGTGCCACCGTGCCGCCCACAAATTGGGAACATCACCACCTGCAAGTTTTCCTCTAAGCCACTCATCACCCTGGAAATATCCCGCCATTCCTTCACAATTGTTGGGTCAAAATCCTGGAATTCCCTCCCTATCGGCACTGTGGGTCAAGCCACAGCATGTGGACTGCAGTGATTCAAATAGACAGCGCACTACCAACTTCTCAAAGGCAAATAGGGATGGGCTATCAATGCTGGCCAGTCAGTGATGACTCAGTCCCACAAATACATTTTTAAAAAGTCATTGACAATGGAGGGAAGGTCTTTAGGAAAATACCTGAAGATGGATAGGCTTAGGAGACTAAGATGAGCGATAGAGCCAAGTGTGCAGAGGATTGTGAAACTTTGCAAAGGGGCATAGATAGTTTAAATGAGTGGGCAACAGTCTGGCAGATATGAAGTCATCCATTTTGGTAAGAATAACAGTAAAAAGGAGGATTACTTGAACGGTAAGAAATTGCAGCATTCTGTTGTGCAGCAGGTTCGAGGTGCCCTTGTGCCTGAATCATGGAAGGTTGGTCTGCAGGTGCAACAGATAATTAAAAAGGCAAATGGAATTTTGTCCATCATTGCTGAAAGGATCGAGTTTAAAAGCAGGGAGGTTATGTTGCAGCTGTACAGGGTGATGGTGAGGCCACACCTGGAGTTAAAAAGTGTAGCAGGCCAGGCAGTATCCAAGAAGCAGGAGAATTGATGTTTCGGGCATAAGCCCTTCTTCAAGAATGAGGCTGGTGTGCCAAGCGGGCTGAGATAGAAGGTAGGTGGGAGGGAATTGGGGGATGGGCACTGGGAATACGACAGGTGGAAGGAGGTGAGGGTGAGTGTGATAGGCGGAGGGGGGTGGGGGCGGAGAGGTCGGGAAGAAGATTGCAGGTCAAGAAGGCGGTGCTGAATCCGGGGGTTGTGACTGAGTTAGGTGGGAGGGAGGGGAAATGAGGAAACTGGAGAAATCTACATTCATCCCTTGTGGTTGGAGGGTTCCTAGGTGGAAGATGAGGCGCTCTTCCTCCAGGCGTAATGTGGCCAGGGTCTGGCGATGGAGGAGTCCAAGGACCTGCATGTCAGGGAGGGGGAGTTAAAGTGTTCAGCCATGGGGCGGTTGGGTTGGTTGGTGTGGGTGTCCCAGAGGTGTTCCCTGAAACATTCCACAAGTAGGTGGCCTGTCTCCCCAATGTAGAGGAGACCACATCGGGTGCAGCGGATACAGTAAATGATGTGTGTGGAGGTGCAGGTGAATTTGCGATGGATATGGAAGGATCCATTGGGGCCTTAGAGGGAGGTGAGGGGGGAGGTGTGGGTGCAAGTTTTGCACTTCTTGCGGTTGCAGGGTAGAGTGCCGGGAGTGGATGTTGGGTTGGTGGGGGGTGTGGACCTGACGAGGGAGTCGCGGAGGGAGTGGTTTCTACGGAACACTGATAGGGGAGGGGAGGGAAATATATCCCTGGTGGTGGGGTCTGTTTGGAGGTGGCGGAAATGACGGAGGATGATACGATGTATCTGGAGGTTGGTGGGGTGGAAGGTGAGGGCCAGGGGGGTTCTGTCTTGGTGGCGGTCAGAGGGGCAGGGTTCAAGGATGGAGGTGTGGGAAGTGGAGGAGATGCGGTGGAGAGCATCATCGACCACGTGGAAGGGGAAATTGCGGTCTTTGAAGCAGGAGCCATCTGGGTTGTTTGGTAGTGGAATTCGTCTTCCTAGGAGCAGATGCGGCGGAGGCGAAGGAATTGGGAATATGGGATGGCGTTTTTACAGGGGGCAGGGTGGGAGGAGGTGTAATCCAGGTAGCTGTGGGAGTCTATGGCGCAAGTTTTGCACTTCTTGCGGTTGCAGGGGAAGGTGCCGGGAGTGGAGGTTAGGTTGGTGGGAGGTGTGGACCTGACGAGGGAGTTATGGAGGGAGTGGTCTCTCTGGAATGTTGATAGGGGAGGGAGGAAAACATATCCCTGGTGGTGGGGTCTGTTTGGAGGTGAAATGACGGAGGATGATACGATGTATCCCCTCCAACGTGGTCGACGATGCTCTCCACCGCATCTCCTCCACTTCCCGCACCTCTGCCCTTGAGCCCCACCCCTCCAATCGCCACCAGGACAGAACCCCATTGGTCCTCACCTACCACCCCACCAATCTCCGGATACACCGTATCATCCTCCGTCATTTCCGCCACCTCCAAACAGACCCCACCACCAGGGATATGTTTCCCTCCCCTCCCCTATCAGTATTCCGGAGAGACGACTCCCTCAGTGACTTCCTTGTCAGGTTCACACCCCCCCACCAACCCAATCTCCACTCCCGGCACCTTCCCCTGCAACTGGCGGCATGGTGGCAGTGGTTAGTACTGCTGCCTCACAGCGCCAGAGACCTGGGTTCAATTCCCACCTCAGGCGATTAACTGTGTTGAGTTTGCACATTCTCCCTGTGTCTGCGTGGGTTTCCTCCGGGTGCTCTGGTTTCGTCCCACAGTCCCCAAAATGTGCAGGTTAGGTGAATTGGCCATGCTAAATTGCCCGTAGTGTTAGGGGCAGGGGTAAATGTAGGGGAATGGGTCTGGGTGGGTTGCGCTTCGGCGGGTCAGCGTGGACTTGTTGGGCCGAAGAGTCTGTTTCCATGCTGTAAGTAATCTAATCTAAAAAAAAACTGCAAGAATGAAAAACTTGCCCCCACACCTCCCTCCAAGGCCCCAATGGATCCTTCCATATCCATCGCAAATTCACCTGCACCTCCACACACATTATTTACTGCATCCGCTGCACCCGATGTGGTCTCCTCTACATTGGGGAGACAGGCCGCCTACTTGCGGAACGTTTTAGGGAACACCTCTGGGACACCCACACCAACCAACCCAACCGCCATGTGGCTGAACACTTTAACTCCCCCTCCCACTCCACCAAGGACATGCAGGTCCTTGGCCTCCTCCATCGCCAGACCCTGGCAACGATGCCTGGAGGAAGAGTGCCTCATCTTCCACCTAGGAACCTTCCAACCACACGGGATGAATGTCGATTTCTCCAGCTTCCTCACTTCCCCTCCCCCCATCTTATCTCAGTCCCAACTCCCGGATTCAGCACCGCCTTCTTGACCTGCAATCTTCTTCCCGACCTCTCCGCCCCCATCCCCTCTCTGGCCTATCACCCTCACCTTAACCTCCTTCCACCTATTCCCAATGCCCCTCCCCCAAAGTCCCTCCTCTCTACCTCTTACGTGCCTGTTTGGCACACCTTCCTCATTCCTGAAGAAGGGCTTATGCCCAAAACGTCGATTCCCCTGCTCCTTGGATGCTGCCGGACGTGCTGCGCTTTTCCAGCAACACATTTTTCAGCCCGAGTCAGTTTCTTGTCAATAGTAACTCCCAGGGTATTGATATGGGGGGTGATTTAGAGATAGTAATACTGTTGAATGTTGAAGATAATGGTTAGATTGTCACATATCACTGCCTGGCAAGTGGGTGGTGAAAATGTCACCTGCCACTTCTCAGACCAAACATGGATATTATCCAAATCTTGTTGCACTTGGAGATGGACTGCTTTAGTATCGGGGGAATTGCGAATGGTGCTGAATATTGTGCAATCATTGACAAACATCCCCACTTCTAGCCTGATGATGGAGGGAAGGTCATTGATGAAGTAGCTGAAGATGGTTGGGTCTAGATACTACCGTGAGGAACTCCTGCACAGATGTCCTGAAGCTGAGATGACTGACCTCCAACAGCCATTACTATCTTCCTATGTGCTGAATATAACTCCAATCAGCAGAGAGTTATTCTCAATTCCTATCGATTCCAGTTTTGCCACACTCGGTCAAATGTAGCCTTAATGTCCCAAGGGCTGTTACTCACCTCACCTCTGGATTTACCTCTTTTGTCCATGTTTGATCCACGAGGTAGTGAAGTCAATAGTCGAGTGATTTTGGCAGAACCCGAAATGAATGTCAGCAGGTAATTGCTAAGCATATGCAACAGTAAACTGGGTGGGATTTTACAACAATCCAGTACACAAAAGGTCATCTTTAATAAGGATGGCTTTTTCAATCCAAATGTACCTATTAATTGATTGAAATTCTCTGGGATTCATTAGTGGGACTTGAACCCATGTCTCCAGATCATATTTGAGGGCCACTGTATTACTACTCCAGTGACATTACAACTGCACCATCATCACCCCTAAATGATAACTCTCTCAGATCCCATCTTGCCCTCATCCTCTAGAGTCATAGAGATCTACAGTGCAGAGAATTGTCTTTTTCACTGGTCAAAATTAACCACCTAACTAGTCTAACCCCATTTTCTAGCACTTGGCCCATAGTCTTGTATAGATTAAAGTGGTGTTGGAAAAGCACAGGTCAGGCAGCATCTGAGGAACAGGAAAATCGACATTTTGGGCAAAAGCCCTAAATCAGCCCGTCCTGAAGGGCTCTGCCCGAAAAGTCGATTTTCCTGCTCCTCAGATGCTGCCTGACCTGCTGTGCTTTTCCAGCACACTCTAATCGAGACTCTGATTTCCAGCATCTGCAATCCTCACTTGTGCCATAGTCTTGTATGCCTTTGCATCCCACGTGCAAAGCCAAACACTTCTCAAATACTGTCAGGATTTTTGCCTTTATCACCCTCACAGGCAGTGAGTTCCAGAGTATCTTCCTCTCGCCCAGTCTTCCCCATGCCCCCTCGTCAAGTCTTCTCCAAGCCCCTCTCGCCCAGTCTTCCCCCTCCAGCTTTAATCTGCTCCACGACACCAGTCACTATTTCATCCTGTCCTTTAGTAATAAATTTTATAAAACAATGTAAAAGATTAAATGTGAGCAATTTTGAATAGAGCAATGACATGTTCACAATTTCAACAGCCAAGTCTTTAGTAAACATTTCATCCATGTTACAATCTACAGACTTTTAAAATTCATCCTTGGAAGCAATAAACCATCAGTTAAGACAACATTTACGTAAAATTTCCCTCCTATTCTTTTCAAGGTGGGCCATATTTCCATTTATCGACGTTTTGTCATTAATTTAAAATGTAGCACATTATACAACACTGGTTTCTCCAAATAAACCATATCTTTCATTCTCATACCTTTGGCCCAGCAGCAGATATAATAATATGCCCTGGTGACTGAATCCAAGGTTCTCCATCCACTTGTACAGGAATTGCTTTCAGCAGAGTAACTCGGAAATATGTTCCCTGTGCAATACGGATTCCAGACCGTAATCCACTTTGCACCTGGCCCTAAACATCAAAACAAATTATGAATGCAAGGAAACAATACAGAGCTATTCCTGCAATTCTCTATTACAGTGTGCCTCTTTTCAAAATTCATTTTAGACAATAAAATATTTTCTGTGTGAGGAAGTAACTTTATAATCTGTTAGCATTAACTCAACAAGAAAATCTTAAAGGAATTGAAATACTTTGTTGCTTTCTATAGATAGGAGCAGCTTAAAAATTATAGAATGGTTATAGGCCAGAGATAAGTATTTGGTCCATTGTGTCTGTATTGACTCTCTCTAACTGCAATGTAGTCCCATATTTTCCTTGCAGTGCTGCCATTTCTTCTCTTCTGGTTATTACCCAATTTTCTTTTGAAGGTTTGTGCATTCTCCCCGTGTCTGTGTGGGTTTCCTCTGGGTGCTCCAGTTTCCTCCCACAATTGACAAGTCGCCAGGGCCAGACCAGATTTATCCTCAGCTGTTTTGGGAAGCGAGAAATGTGATTGCTTCACCGCTTGCGAAGATCTTTGCATCCTCGCTCTCCACCAGAGTCGTACCTGAGGACAGGGGGGAAGCAAATGTAATTCCTCTCTTCAAGAAAGGAAATAGGGAAATCCCCAGCAATTACAGACAAGTCAGTCTCACGTCTGTCGTTTGCAAGGTGTTAGAAAGGATTCGGAGGGATAGGATTTATGACCATCTGGAAGAGCATGGCTTAATTAAAGGCAGTCAGCACGGCTTTGAGAGGGGCAGGTCATGCCTCACAAATCTTATTGAGTTCTTTGAGGATGTTACTAGACAAGTTGATGAAGGTCTAGCAGTGGATGTGGTGTATGTGGACTTCAGCAAAGCATTTGATAAGGTTCCCCATGGTAGGCTCATTCAGAAGGTCAGGAGGAATGGGATACAGGGAAATTTATTTGGTTAGACCGCACTTGGAATACTGTGTCCAGTTCTGGTCGCCCTATTACAGGAAAGATGTGGATGCTTTGGAGATGGTTCAGAGGAGGTTTACCAGGATGCTGCCTGGAATGGAGGGTTTATCTTATGAAGAGAGGTTGACTGAGCCCCGACATTTTTCATTGGAAAAAGAAGTGAGGGGACCTAATTGAGGTGCACAAGATAATGAGAGGCATAGATAGAGTTGATAGCCAGAGACTTTTTCCCAGGGCAGAAATTGTTAACATGAGGGGTCAAAGTTTTAAGCTGTTTGGTGGAAAGTATAGAGGGGATGTCAGAGGCGGGTTCTTTACGCAGAGAGTTGTGAGAGCATGGAATGCGTTACCAGCAGTTGTGGAAGCAAGGTCATTGGGGATATTTAAGAGACTGCTGGACATGCATATGGTCACAGAAATTTAAGGGTTCATACATTAGGTTTACTTTACATGAGGATCAATGGTTGGCACAACATCGTGGGCTGAAGGGCCTGTTCTGTGCTGTATTGTTCTATGTTCTAATCCAAAGATGTGTGGGTCAGGTAACTTGGCCATGCTAAATTGCCCATAGTGTTAGTCAGAGGGGAATGGGTCTGGGCGGGTTACTCTTCGGAGGGTCGATGTGGATTCTTTGGGCCAAATGACCTATTTCCACACTGTAGGGAATCTAATCTAATCTAGTCTACCTCCACCACCCTCTTAATCACTGGTGATAATACCTGTACTTTAAGAAAAGCCCGTAATTTTTTCTTGCACCAACTGCCCTTTCAGACCAAAGTGAAATTGTTGAGTATTCTGAGAGGGGGAAATTTATTTCCTGGTGATATCATCATTAGTTTGCAAGTGCCCATGTGATCCAGAAATAATATGGGTGAAGTGAAGCAAAAAAAAACTCATTAAAAACCAAAAGAACTGTGGATGCTGGAAATCAGAAACAAAAACAGAAATTGCGAGGAAAGTTCAGCAGGTCAATGTTCCACACTGTAAGTCTAAGTCTAAGTCTGGCAGCATTCGAGGAGTAGGAGAGTTGACATTTTGAGCATAAGCCCCTCATCAGGAATGTTTTGACTCGGACTCTCCAGCATCTGCAGTTCTCACTTTCTCCTAGCATGTGGACAGAAATCAGAGTTAGGATGTTGGAGAAAATGCAGTGGCATGGAATTGTTGCTGATTTAACAGTTTGGATTGGAAACTGGCTTTCTGAAAGAAGGCAGCGAGTGGTGGTTGATGGAAAATATTCAGCCTGGAGTCTGGTTACTAGTGGTGTGTCACAAGCATCTGTTTTGGGACCACTGCTGTTTGTCATTTTTATAGGTGAATGGATTAGTAAATATGCAGACGACACTAAAGTCGGTGGAATAGTGAACAGTTTGGAAGAATGTTACAGGTTGCAGGGGGACTTGGATAAACTGCAGAATTGGGCAAATGGAGTTCAATGCAGCTAAATGTGAGGTGATGCACTTTGGGAAGAATAACAGGAAGGCAGAGTACTGGGTCAATGGAAAGATTCTTGGTCATGTGGATGTGCAGAGGGATATTGGAGTCCATGTACATAGATCCCTGAAAGCTGCCACCCAGGTGGATAGTGGTGTTAAGAAGGCATATGGTGTGTTAGGTTTCATTCGTACAGGGATTGAGTTCTGGAGCCGCAATATCACGCTGCAACTATACAAAACGCTGGTGCCGCCGCACTTGCAATATTGTGTACAGTTCTGGGCCCCATATTCCGGGAAAGATGTGGAAGCATTGGAAAAGGTGCAGAGGAGATTTACCAGGATGTTGCCTGGTCTGGAGGGAAGGTCTTATGCGGAAAGGCTGAGAGACTTGAACCTGTTCTCATTGGAAAGAAGGCGAAGAGGAGATTTGATAGAGACATACAAGATGATCAAAGGATTAGATAGGGTGGACAGTGGAAGTCTTTTTCCTAGGATGATGTCATCAGGACGAGGAGTCATAACTACAAATTGAGGGGTGATAGCTTTAAGACAGATGTCAGAGGCAGGTTCTTTATGCAGAGAGTGGTAAGCGCGTGGAATGTTCTACCTGCTAATGTAGTCAACTCAGCCACATTAGGGAGATTTAAACAATCCTTAGATAAGCACATGGATGATTTTAGGTTAGTGTATGGGACGAACTAAGAATAGTTCACAGGTTAGCACAACATCGAGGGCCGAAGGGCCTGTTCTACGTTGTATTGTTCTATGTTCTAATGTTTCAGGTCCAGTGACCCTTCCTCAAAACTGATGGTAACTAGGAAAAAGGTTTTTTTTATGCAGAAGATAAGGTGCAGAGCGGTAGTAAGGAGTCAATGATAGCTGGAAAAGCACAGTAGGTCAGGCAGCATCTGAGGAGCAGGAAAATCAACATTTCAGGCAAAAGCCCTTCATCAGGAATAGAGGCAGGGTGCCTCCAGGGTGGAGAGATAAATGGGTGGGGGCTGAGGAGAAGGTAGCAAAGAGTACAATAGGTGAATGGGGGTGGGGATGGAGGAGATAGGTCAGAAAGGAGGGTGGAGTGAATAGGTGGGAAGGGAGATTGGCAGATAGGATAAGTCATGAAGACAGTGCTGAGCTGGAAGGTTGGAACGGAGGTAAGGCAGGGGTAGGGGAAATGAGGAAGCTGATGAAGTCCACATTGATGCCCTGGGTTGAAGTGTTCTGAGGCGGAAGATGAGGTATTCTTCCTCCAGGCGTCGGCTGGTGAGGGAGCGGCGGTGGGGTAGGCCCAGGACCTGCATATCCTCGGCAGAGTCGGAGGGGTAGTTGAAATTTTGGGCCAAAGGGCGGGGGGTTGATTGGTGCAGGTGTCTCAGAGATGTTCCCTAACGCGCTCTGCTAGGAGACGTCCAGTCTCTCCAATGTAGAGGAGACAGTATCGGGAGCAACGGATATAATAAATAACATTGGTGGATGTGCGGGTGAAACTCTGATGGATGTGGAAGGCTCCTTTGCGGCCTTGGATGGTGGCAGGGGAGGGTGCCAGTATGGGAGGGTGGTTTGTTGGGGGGCGTGGACCTGACCCGGTAGTCACGGAGGGAATGGTCTTGCGGAAAGGGGTGAGGAGGGAAATATATCCCTGGTGGTGGGGTCCGTTTGGAGGCGGTGGAAATGTCAACGGATGATATGGTTAATGCGAAGGGTGGTAAGGTGGAAAGTGAGGACCGGGGAGCTCTGTCTTTGTTACGGTTGGAGGGGTGGGGTTTGAGGGCGGAGGTGCGGGATGTGGACGAGATGCGTTGGAGGGGATCTTCAACCACGTGAGAAGGGAAATTGCCATCTCTAAAGGAGGCCGTCTGGTGTGTTCTGTGGTGAAACTGGTTGAATCAATGCAACAGAGGAGGACCTGAGAGAATGGAATGGAGTCTTTATAGGAAGCAGGGTGTGAGGATGCATAGTCAAGCTAACTGCAGAAGTCAGTGGGTTTGTAGTGGATATTGGTGGCTAGCCTATCCCCAGAAAAGGGAACTGAGATGTCAAGGAAGGGAGGGGAGGAGTCAGAGATGGAACAGGTGAAGGTGAGGACAGGATGGAAATGTAAGCAAAATTAATAAACCTTTCCAATTCTGTGCAAGAGGGGGAAGTAGCACCAAAGATATGAATGATATATCAGAGAGGGAGTAATGGGTAGGGGCCAAAATAGGACTGGAACAACGAATGTTCCATGTACCCCACAAAGAAATAACTAGGGCCAATGCAGGTACCCACGGCCATCCCCTGACCTGAAGAACGTGGGAGAAATTAAAAGAGAAGTTGTTCAGGGTGAGGACAAGCTCAGCCAGGCAGAGGAGGGTGGTGGAGGACAAGAACGGTTCAGGCATTTCTTTCTGAATTCAATTAGCTTTAAAATAGTGATGGAAAAGGATAGACCAGATCTAAAAGTTGAAGTTCTACATTGGAGGGAGGCCCATTTTGACAGTATTATGCAAGAACATTCAAAAGTTGATTGGGGGCAGATGTTAGCAGGTAAAGGGATGGCTGGAAAATGGGAAGCGTTCAAAAATGAGATAAGAGTCCAGAGACAGTATGTTCCTGTTAGGGTGAAAGGAAAGGCTGGTAGGTGTAAGGAATGCTGGATGTCTAAAGAAATTGAGGTTTTGGTCAAGAAAAAGGAGGAAGCATATGCCAGGTACAGACAGCAGAGATCGAGGGAATCCTTAGAGTATAAAGGCAATAGGAGTATACTTAAGAGGGAAATAAGGAGGGCAAAAAGGGGACATGAGATAGCTTTGGAAAATAAGATTGAGGAGAATCCAAAGGGATTTTATAAATATCTTAAGAACAACAGGGTAACTATGGAGAGAACAGGGCCCCTTAAAGATCAGCAAGGTGGCCTTTGTGTGGAACCACAGGAGATGGGAGTGGGGGTGGGGGGGGGATACTAAATGAGTATTTTGCATCAGTGTTTACTGTGGAGAAGGACTTTGAAGATATAGAATGTGGAGAACATGGAACATTACGGTGCAGTACAACCCCTTTGGCCCTCAATGTAGCGCTGACCTGTGGAACCAATCTGAAGCCTCTCTATCCTACACTCTTCCATTTTCATCCATATGTTCATCCAATGACCATTTAGCTGCCATTATGGTTGGCAAACCTACTCCTGCTGCAGGCAGGGCTTCCACGCCCCTATTACTCTCTAAGAAACTGCCTTTGACATCTGTCCTATATCTATCACTCCTCAATTTAAAGCTATGTCCTCTCGGGTTAGCCATCAACATCCGAGGAAAAAGGCTCTCACTGTCCACTCTATCTAATCCTCTAATTATCTTTATGTCTTCATTAAGTCACCGCTCAAACTTCTTCTCGATAACGAAAACAGTCCTTCAGCCTTTCCTCATAAGACCTTCCCTCCATACCAGGCAACATCTAGTAAATTGCCTCTGAACCCTTTCCAAAGCTTCCACATCCTTCCTATAGACCAGAACTGTATGCAATAACCAAGTGCGGCCGCACCAGTGTTTTGTATAGCTGCAACATGACCTTGTGGCTCCAAAATTCAATTCCTGTACCAATAAAAGCTAACACACCTTACGCCTTCTTAAGAATCCTAGCAATTTTCAGGGATCTACATGCATGGATAGTGAGATCTCTCTGCTCATCTGCACTGCCAAGAATCACACCACTAGCTCAGTATATTGCATTCCTGTTGTTCCTTCCAAAGTGTATAATCTTTCACTTTTCCGCATTAAACTCCATTTGCCACCTCTCAACCTGCTCTGCAGCTTATCTCTGTCCCTCTGTCACCTGAGCATACTTCTGCACTTATCGAAAATTCCATCGACCTAAGTGTCATCCGCATATTTACTAAACCATCCTTCTATGCCCTCATCCAGGTCATTTATAAAAATGACAAACAACAATGGCAGGTATTTCTGGGTATAATGCAGAAGATGCAGGATCAGTTCATTCCAAAAAGGAAGAAAGATCCTCAGCGGAGGCAGGGGTGGCCGTGGCTGACGAGGGAAGTTAAGGACCACATAAATATAAAAGGGAAAAAGTATAACATAGCAAAGATGAGTGGGAAATCGGACGAGTGGGAAGCTTTTAAAGAACAGAGGATAACTAAAAAGGAAATATGCAAAGAAAAAATAAGGTACAAAGGTAAACTGGCCAAAAGGAGGATAGTAAAAGCTTTTTAAGGTATGTGAAAAGAAAAAAAATGGTTAAGACTAAAATTAGGCCCTTGAAGACAGAAACGGGTGAATTTATTACAGGGAACAAAGAAATGGCAGAAGACTTGATTTGGTACTTTAGATTAGATTACATTACATTACAGTGTGGAAACAGGCCCTTCGGCCCAACAAGTCCACACCGACCCGCCGAAGCGTAACCCACCCATACCCCTACATTTACCCCTTACCTATCACTATGGGCAATTTAGCATGGCCAATTCACCTGACCCGCACATCTTTGGACTGTGGGAGGAAACCGGAGCACCCGGAGGAAACCCACGCAGACACGGGGAGAACGGGGAAACTCCACACAGTCAGTCGCCTGAGGCGACTTTAGATCTGTCTTCACTGGGGAAAACATGAGCAATCTCCCAGATGTAATAGTGGCTGAAGGACCTGAACTGAAGGAATTTATATTAGGCAGGAAATGGTGTTGGGGAGACTGTTAGGTCTGAAGGCTGATAAGTCCCCAGCACCTGATCGTCTGCATCCCAGGGCACTGAAGGAGGTGGCTCTAGAAATCGTGGATGTATTGGTGATCATTTTCCAATGTTCTATAGATTCAGGATCAGTTCCTGCAGTTTGGAGGGTGGCTAATGTTGTCTCAAATTTTAAGAAAGGAGGGAGAGAGAAAACAGAGAATTATAGACCAGTTAGTCTGACCTCAGTGGTGGGAAAGATGCTGGAGTCAATCATAAAGGACAAAATTACGACACATCTGGATAGCAGTAACAGGATAGGTCAGAGTCAGCATGGATTCGGAAGGGGAAATCATGCTTGACTAATCTTCTGGAATTTTTTGAGGATGTAACTCTGAAGATGGACAAGGGAGATCCAGTGGATGTAGTATACCTAGACTTTCAGAAAGCCTTTGATAAAGTCCCACATAGGAGGTTAGTGAGCAAAATTAGGGCACAAGGCATTAGATCCAAAATACTGACACGGATTGAAAATTGGTTGGCTGACAGGAAACAAAGGGTAGTGATAAACAGCTCCATTTCACAATGGCAGGCGGTGACCAGTGGGGTACCGCAGGGATCAGTACTGAGGCCGCAGCTTTTTACAATGTACGTTAATGATATAGATGAAGGTATTAAAAGTAATATTAGCAAATTTGCTGATGACACAAAGCTGGGTGGTAGGGTGAAATGTGAGGAGGATGTTAGGAAATTACAGGGTGACCTGGACAGGTTAGGTGAGTGGACAGATGCATGGCAGATGCAGATTAATGTGGATAAATGTATGGTTATCCACTTTGGTGGCAAGAACAGGAAGGCAGATTACTACCTAAATGGAGTCAAGTTAGGTAAAGGGGTAGTACAACAAGATCCAGGAGATCGATTTGAGGCAGGAAGAGATGAGTTCTGTGGGGCAGGAACAGGCTGAATCAATGGCTCTGCCCACGCAGTGCTGTTTGTGGACTTTAGGAAGGAGGTAGAAGCGAGCAGTGCAGGATTGGGAGACTATGAGCTTGTGGTTGGGGGGGGGGGGATTGCCAAATGAAATGAGGAAAACTATTTATGCAGTTGTTCCAATTCCACCTGGCACAGAGATTTGTTATTAGATGGTTGAAATTCAAAAAATATTGCAGTTGTGTAGGGCTCCAACATATCTTGAGAGAGGTAATTAAAAAAAACCTGCTCTGCAGGACACAGAATCCTTACAAACAGACTGGTTTTCTGTTTGAAGCTAAGAAGAAAACATCACAGAAACTAAGAACTGAGCACAGGAGGAAGCCATTCAGCTCATCATGCCTGCATAGGTTCTACAAAAAATGCAATTCACATGACGTTATTGCTCCCTTCTCTATGTAACCTGCAGAATCTCTCTCTTTAGGTAATAGTCTAATTTCCTTTTGAATGCTTTGATTCCATCAAATTCTCAGGCAGTGTATACCAGATCCCAACCCCACACACAAATATTTTTCCTCATGTTGTTATTGTTTCTTTTGGCAATTACTGCAAATCTGCCCCTTCATTCTCAAACCTTCTATTAATATGAATGTTTCCTTCCCCACTGCTGTGTCACACATCCCTCGGTGGTCTTGACAGACAGATGAAAAGTAAGATGGTGGTGGGGTAGGATATTTCAACGAGAGGTTGTCTGCTCTGTCTGCTCCTTTTCTTTTTTTCTCTCATCTTCTTCTCCTCCTCCTCTTCTCAGCCTCTGATCTTCCGGCCCCCGAACTCTTGACCTCAACACAGACTCAAGGAGGTGTCCTCTCAGCCTGGCATGGTAACCTCCTGGCCCAAAATGGCGGTCTGTTGGCCTGGCGTGGCAGTCTGCCAGTCCAGTGTAGAATCCTCTCAGCCTGTTGTGGTGATCTCCCCGCTGCCCAGCATGGTGATCTTTGGGCAGTACAATGGCAGTCTCTCAGCCTTCCATAGCCTCAATGTGAACTTCTGTCTTGAGGTGATTTCAGAATGATCTCCTGGCCTTGTGAACCCTGAGGTGAAACAAGAGTCAAGGCCTGGTGTGGACTGCAGGCTAGGTGCCATCATGGACTGGGTTGGAAAACCATTGTTCTGAACTTCTTTTTTCTTTATTTTATAATTTATTCCTAAATCTGCAATGTGGGACCTCTTTACTTCTCTATTTTTCCCAAGAACTATAATTGAAAATGCTGGACCTAGGGACCTTTGTACCTAAAATGGTGCGTAAGCAGCGACTTGTACACTCTTCATTGTAATCATTTGAATATGTGTGACAATAAAGCTAATTCAAATTCTAAGTACTCTCATAATTCTTCCACCATGCTGTCTCCTTACATAGCTTCACTTTTGAGTCCCTTATTAGCCCTATTTACATAAATAGAGATCCAATTGTCTTTTATGTTAGTTAATTATTAGTGTTTACCACAGGAAAAGAAACTGTTCAAGAACAGATCCTATCACTCCAAACACCCCACCCAACCTAACCTGCATTCGATAGTTGCATTTATCTGAAGCCTAGCCTTTCAAAACATGGCCAGTTTACATCCACTTTTTCTGGATGACTGAACTTCAAAATCTAGTTTTCTGCATCATTCCAAAATGGTGGGTAGACTACAAAGGTGTCCAGCTTTTATTCCCTGGCCTGTAACTGGCAGAAATCTGAGGACAGGGTCACAAAGCAAGGCTCAGGCTGAGAGAGCGTGTGGATAAATAAAGAGGTGGAAGGCTATGAAATTACCCTTTGTAATTCATTTACAATCTTACTGGGACATATCAAGCTTGGATTCTTGTTCCTAGTTCCTGAATATTGCTCGTAGCAACTGAGCAATTTTTTAAGGCAAAGTCCAAGAACATCTGTCCTTCAGAGTTTTAAATTTGACTCATTTATTTCTAACCATTGAGCAAATACCTCTTCTCAGGTTTGTTTTGAATTTCAACAGAATTTCAATAACTGTCCATCAAAGTGAAAAGTTTCCTTTTACCATATGTACCACACCAGTGACACCAACTACTTCCAGCATCCCATCATCAATTCGGGGTCTTTCAAAACGACCATCACTGTCAGATCCCCATAGATCTGCTCCAGATCCCCAGCTGTGAAAAATGCAGACAGCATATTCTAATGAATAAAATAAAAGACAACTCTCAGTTTTATAAGTAAACAAAATAAACTTAATACGTATAGACCTTTAAGGTCACAGTGGTTACCATTAAGGTGAAATATTAATATTCCAAGAAAAAGATTTCACACAAATTGCTTGTCATTCAGTCCAATGTAATGAATACCTGTACTCATGAATATTCACTGCTGCTGCTGCTTTTGTATAAATTCTGTGTAAAAATTTGAGTTTCAAGCAAAATTACTTTTCACAGTATACAATTTTATTTATTCACCTTACAAAATGCTGCAGACTCTTCTCAGTTCAAATGAAAGATTACATTCAGAAATTATTTATTACATTACAGCTTAACCAAACCCAGGTTAGTTACTGCATGTGGAAATGATAAATCACCTCTGTTGTGCAGTCACAATAAAGGACTGTCAAGACTTGGGATAAATTTCTAAATAGTTATATAATGTGTCTGTGAAATATTTTAAAAAAGAAATCCATGGGAAAAAGTACTCAGAAGACAAAGAAATAGTTTTATGAAACTGCTCCTGACACAAATTCCTGCCATTGGAAACACAAGTGATGTAATCAGGTGTATATATTCAGTAATTTTCATCATGAACAGAGAATTTTTCAGAACAGGGGAGGTGACAGCCTTGTGGTAATATCATTAAACTATTAATCCAGCAATGAGTCAAAGTGTGTGGTGCTGGAAAAGCACAGCCGGTCAGGCAGCATCTGAGGAGCAGGAAAATCGACGTGGGGGGTGAAAGTGTGGGCCCTGCTTTTGTAATTCTTGCAGTGGCAGGGGAAGGTGCCAGGAGCGGAGGGTGGGTTGGGGGGGAATGGATCTAGCAAGGGAGTCATGGAAGGAATGGTCTTTATGGAATGTGAATGGGGTGGGGAGGGAAATATATCCATATGATGGGGTCTGTTTGCAAGTGGCAGAAATGACGGAAAATAATGCAATGTATCCAAAGGTTGGTGGGGAGGACCAGGAAAGTTCTGTCCTTTTTGCGGTTGGAGGGGTGGGATTCAAGGGCGGAGGTGTGGGAAGTGGGTGAGATGTGCTGAAGGGTGGCCGGGACCCAGGTTCGAATCTCAACAAAGCAGATAGTGGAATTTGAATTCAATTAGAAAACAAAGGTGGAATTAATAATCGAATGACCACCATGAAACGACCAGAAAAACTCATCTGGTTCAGTAATGTCCTTCAGGGAAGGAAATCTGCCATCCTCACATGGTCTGACCCATATGTGATTCCAGACCCACAGCAGTGTGGTTGACTCTAACTGCCCTCTGAAATATCCAAGCTACTCAATTGTACCAATCGCCACAATGAAATGAAACCGGACAGACCACCTGACATTGACCTAGGTACAGGAAACGACAGTAGCAGGAACAGCCCTTAAAAGTCCTCCTTACTAACACCTGGGGCTAGTGCCAAAATTGGGAGCGCTGTCTCACAGACCAAGCAACAGCCTGACATTGTCTGTAAGGTATTCTGAGAGTGTGACTATGTCTCCGACACCACCATCACCATCCCTGGATATGTCCTGCCTACCCGCCAGACTGAACCAGTAGAGGTGCAGCATAGTGGTATACAGTCGGGAGGGAGTTGCTCTGGGAGTCCTCAACATTGACTCTGGACCCCGTTGAAGTCTCATGACTTCAGATTAAACATCCATCTCCTCAGCGAGGAATTGAAACCTGAACTCTCACATGACAGGCGGGGATACTAACCACTAAACAACTCAGTTGAGAGACAGTTAAACTGAGCATCTAAAGATCCCTGGTTCAATCCCAGGTAACAGCAATTGAGCGTTTCCAGACAGAACCAGCAGAGGAGAAAGCGAGGACTGCAGATGCTGGAGATCAGAGCTGAAAATGTGTTGCTGGAAAAGTGCAGCAGGTCAGGCAGCATCCAAAGAGCAGGAGAATCGACGTTTCAGGCATGAGCCCTTCTTCAGGAATGAGGAAAGTGTGCCAAGCAGGCTAAGATAAAAGATAGGGAGGGGGGACTTGGGGGAGGGACGTTGGAAATGTGATAGGTGGAAGGAGGTTAAGGTGAGGGTGATAAGGTGAGAATGACAGGCCGGAGTGGGGGTGGGGGCGGTGAGGTCAGGAAGAAGACTGCAGGTTAGGAAGGTGGTGCTGAGTTCGAGGATTTGGACTGAGACAAGGTGGGGGAGGCGAAATGAGGAAACTGGATAAATCTGAGTTCATCCCTTGTGGTTGGAGGGTTCCTAGGTGGAAAGTTTCCTTGCCCATGTTTAACCTGTTTCTTTAAACAGAAATATGTTAAACAGGGAAAGGAAACCATCTAATGTTTACCACGTGCTGTCCTTCCTCAGCTGATAATCAATACTCCTCCATGTTGAACAACACTTAGAGTAAGCACCAAGGATGGCAAGGGGCACAAATGTTCTGTGGGTGGGGGGATCTCAATGTCTACCACAAGGAGTGGCTCGGCAGCAGCACTACTGATGGAGCTGGTCGGGTCCTAAGCGACATAACTACTAGACTAAGTCCGCAGCAGGTGTGAAGGAACCGAGAGAGAAAAACATGCTTGACCTCATCCTTATCAATCTCCCAGCTGCAGTTGCATGTGTCCATTACAGTATCAATAAGACTGACCACTGCACAATCCTGACACACTGCTCCGAAAACTAGTGTGCTTCCAATTAAACCTATTGGACCAAAACCTGGTGTTGTGAGATTTTTAACTTTGTACACCCCAGTCCAACACCGGCATCTCCAAATCATGACTTGCTAAATAGGACTGACTTCGAACAGATCTAGCAAAACAAGACTGGACATCCATCAGACACAGTGGGCCATTAACAGCAGCAGAACTGTACTCTAGCACAATCTGTAACCTCATGGTCAGGCATATCCCCCACTCAACCATTACCTCAAGCCAGGGAATCAACCCTAGTTCAATGGAGAGTGCAGGAGGGCAAGCCAGGAGCAGAACTAGGTATACCTGAAAATGAGGTGCCAACATGGTGAAGCCATCAAACAGGACATGCCTGCCAAACAGCATAAGCAGCAAGTGAAACACAGAGCTAAGAAATCCTACAACCAATGGATCAGATCCAAGCTCTGCAGTCCTGCCACATCCAGTCAGGAATGATGGTGGACAAGTAAATAATTCACTGGAGGAGGTGGTTCCACAACTGTCCCCATCCTCAATGATGGAACAGCCCAACACATCAGAAGATAAAAGCCAAAGCCTTTGCAGCAATCTTCAGCCAGAAGTGTCAAGTGGATAATCCTTCGGCCTCTTCCAGTGGTCCCCAGCATCACAGATACCAGTCTTCTACCAATTCAATTCATTTCATGTGATATCAAGAAATGGTTGGAGATGCTGGATACTGCAAATGCTATGGGCCCTGACAATAGTCCTGCAATAGTACTGATGACTTATGTTCCATTTTCCTAGCCAAGCTGTTCGAGTACAGTTACAACACTGGCTACTACTCATCAATGTGGAAAATTGCCCAGGCACGTCCTATACATAAAATACAGGACAAATCCAACCCAGCCAATTACCAACCCATCAATCTACTCACAATTATTAGTTTTATTGCTTGTCCCTAGCTGCCCTGGAAAGGTGGTGGTGAGCTGCCTTCTTGAACTGCTGCAGTCCACATGCAGTGGGTTGACCCAAAATGACATTAGGGAGGGAATTCCAGGATTTTGACTCAATGATAGTGAAGGAACAGCAATATATTTCCAAGTCAGGATTGTCAATGGCTTTGAGATGATGGTGCTCATATATCTGCTGCTGCTGACACTCTCCAGTGACATTCATGTCCCACTAATTCAGCACTAATTGGGTCGGTCACTGGGACAGTGCACTGAAATGTAATATTATTAAGTTACATCATTTGAGACTGTTGATTGAGAAGGCATATTACTACTTATTAATCTGTCTGAATTTTTCACCATAAACATTCAGGAATTTGGTACCGTCTCAACTTGAAAGCGACCAGGAAGATCCCTGATGCTACCCGTGTTGCATGAGCAATGCCAATAACTTGAATTTATATAACACCTTTAACATAGGAAAATGTCCCAAGAAGACAAAAATTGACAAAAACATTAGGAGTGGCAACTAAACATTTGGAACAACTGGCAGGTTTTAAAAAGCCTGAAAGAGTCAGAGGACTATTCAGAAATAGAATTCTACAGCAACTAAGGTTGTTTCTAAATATTTACCTGGGAATGTTCAGAAAGATTAGGCCTTCAATATTTGGAAGTGCCACTTCATGATCATCTACTTGAAGCTTTAAATCCTTGTGCAGACTACGTGTGTGACTAATCTTCTGTAACCCAACTTTTACATAAACTCCTTTGTTATGAAACCTGAAGTAGAAAAGATTTATTTTAAAGAAATATACCATTTGAAGGAAAACTGATATTCTTCAGCGATTCAGATAGTTTAAACTAAAAATGGCAGTTTTTTTTATACTTGCACTTTCACAATAAATAACCGTGACTACTTCACTCCCAATTTGAAAAGTTAACAGAATTGAAAGTTGACAAATGCCTGGACCAGAACAGCATTGAAGGAAGTGCTTACAGGGATAGTGGATGCATCAGTGTCTCTCTTTCACAATTCTATTGTTTTTGGAAAAATTCCTGAAAATTAGAAAGTAACAAATGCAATCCCATCTCCAGTGAATAGAGTCCTGTTTAGCCTTTGCTCATAAAACAATCCCTCCAATCCAGGAATCATTCTAGCAAACCTTCTCTGAACTGCCCCCAATGAAATGACATCTTTCCTTAAATAGGGGACCAAAACTGCTCTCAGCACTCCAGGTGCACTGTACCTGGTACAGTTGCAGTAAGACCTCCCTGCTCTCATACTCCAACCATTTCACAATAAGGGCCAACATTCCATTAGCCTTCCTGATTACCTACTACACCTATTTGCTAGGTTTGAGTGTGTTTTGTGCACAAATACCAAGTCCCTTTCTTTGCAGCTGTCTGCAGTTTTTCTACATTTAAATAATATTCTGTTCTCCCTTCCAAAATTAACTTCACATGTTCACACATTATACTCCATTTGCCAACGTTTTTGCCCACTTACTGAACCTATCAATAGCTCCTTCTCACAACCTGCCTTTCCATCTATTTTTGTGTTGTCTGCAAATCTGGATACAGTATGTTCACTTCTTTCCTCCAAGTCATTCATTTTTGGTATAAGCAATTGCAATCTCAGTGCTGATCCTTGTGGAAGTCCACAGGTCACAGATTGCCAACTTGAAAAAGAACAACTTATTCCCACTTGCAGTATTCTGTGTATGAGCCAATTGTCTATCCATGCTAAAATTCTACCTCCAACACCACTGGACTCTTATCTGCTGACTTAAACTTTAAAGAGTGTTATGGAATGCAGAGTAGGAAAGTGTTGTTGAGGCCAAGATATAATTAGCAATGATCATATTAAATGTGGAACAGGCTTGAGGGCTGAATTGTTGACTTCTGCTCCTAGTTCCTAAGTTCTTCAGCATTTTAGACATTTAGAATGAGGATATAATGGAGACTTTGGCAGGCTTAAAAGTGTATAGATCCCCAGGTCTGGATGAATTGTATCCTGGGAAACTGTAGGATATGGGGGAGGAAATTACAAAGACTCTGACCCAATTATTATTCCTCTCTGGCCACAGGATTGTGCCAGAGCACTGCAGGACAGCTAGTATGATTTCATATTTCAAGAAAGGTGGCAAAGATAAAAGAAGGGATTATAGACCATAGAGTCTTATATCAGTAATAAGGAAACTAATGGAGAAAATTCTGGAAGGAGAGAATTAAAATGTATGACACGTTTCATTTTAGTTGTAACAGAACACACGCGACCATAAATAAATAATCTCCATTTGAACAGGCCAGGTTTGATCAGAGATAGTCAGCGTTGCTTTGTTAGAGGGACGTCATGCCTAAAGAATTTAATTTTTTAAGATGGTGACCAGATGTGTAATTGAAGGTAACACAGTTGATGAAGTTTATATGGATTTCAGCAAAGTCTTTGACAAGATTCAACTTGGAAAACTGAAAAAAAGATCAATCCATCTGGGGTCAAGGATAACTTGGCAAGTTCGATTCAAAAGTGGCTTACTGACAGGAGACAGAGGGTGTTGGTAGAAGGTTCTTTGTGTAACTGGAGGTAGAAAATAGAAGAAAACGTGGCTGGGGAATGATAAAAAAAGCTTTTGGATTACACAAAAATTGATCAGGGGTTGACAGTAAGGAGGAAAGTCTTATTTTACAGCAAAATATAGTCGGATTGGTCAGATGGCCAGATTAATGACAGATAAGGATTTAACCCTGAGAAGTGTGAAGTGATGCACTTTAGAAGAAGGAACAAAGAAAGGAAGTACGCAATGGATGTTAGGACATGAAGAAGCTCAAAAGAAACAGAGGAATCTTGGGGTGTTTGAACACAGGTGGTAAGACAGGTTAATAGGGTGGTTTAAAAAGTCACATGGAATACTTTCTTTTATCAGTCATGTTATAAATTACAAGAGCAAAGAAGTTGAGTTGGAGCTTTACAAAACTTTGGTATGGCCACAGCTGGCGTTCTACGTGCAGTTCTGGTCACCGCACTATAGGAGGTTAGTGATTGCACTAGAAGGTTGTAGAGGGGATTCACCAAGACAGGATGGAACGGTTTAACTATACAGTGAGGCTGGATAAACTCAGGTTGTTTACTTTAGAGCAGAGAAAACTGAGAGGAGGCCTCATAAAGGAATACAAGATCATGAGGGCATTGACAGAGTGGATGGAAATCAGCCTTTCCCCTTAAAGGGGCAATAAATTTAAGGAGTAAGGCAAGAGTGTTAGAGTCAATTGGAGCAAACATTTTTCACCTAGAGGGTGTTGAGTCCATTGCCTGGGAGGGTGGCTGAAGCAGAAAAGTGCACAAGTCTTTAAAAAAATACTTGGTGAGCATTTGAAATGTCATAACATTCAAGATGTTTGGTCAACGTTGGAAAGTGGGATTAATGTAGATTTACAGTAGCTTTTGTTGGTGCAGATTTGATAGCCCAAAGGGCCACTTCTGTATAGGTAGTATTTAATAAAAGTAAAACTGAGTTTTATTGTATAGAATACAAACGTATAAAATGGGAATATACAGCTATCATTTGAGAAGATTTGTAGTTCATTTGTAGCTATCATTTATATTTCAGTTCAGTATCCTGTGGTTTAAATCATAGTCCGTGGAGGCAGATTAGTGATAAAACAATGTAAAGGAAGAGGCAACTATTATGGTAATTCAACAAAGTAATTAAAATCATTGCTGTGCGATTATAATTGAAAATTGTGTTCTGAAAATGTCACTTCCCATTTCAATACATCTGACTCACATCATGTCCTGAATTATTTTTTTCTAAATGGCTTTTCGAGGTGATAATCTCAAGATGAATTTGCAGTCAAGTAGGAAAATCCTTAATTAGTTGTCGAAAGAATAAATAGATTGTGAAGGATTCATATTTGGATCCAGTTAAGAGAGTATCATGTTTCACTGACAGAGTCAACAGATTGTGACCTTAAGACAGGTTTATACTACAGGCACACTACTCACAGCTGGATCCACTACC